>NC_065920.1:29675803-29978303 GCF_024586455.1 Bactrocera neohumeralis
GAAAATACACCAGTCTTTGAGGAAGAGGAAGACCTCCACTCTGTTGGAAGAACCAAGTGGAGAAGGACCTGGCTTCGCTTGGAATATCCAATTGGCGCCACGTAGCGAAAAGAAGAAACGACTGACGCGCTGTTGTTAACTCGGCTATAACCGCGTAAGCGGTGTCTACGCCAATTAAGAAGAAGAAGAAGAAGAAGAAGAATATCCCGCTTAAACATATACATACAACCATATAAGATGACTTGGTATACTAAGGACCTCACACGTTTAAAAAAATCTTAGAAATAAATACTACAGAAAATTTTCTTCAACTAAATCTCATGTTTTCTTTGTTCAGTATTAGCACTACACAAAACTGTTTAATGAATTGGATAAGTCTCTCTATAAAAGGTTTATTAATAGTACGGAGTCTACAATTAAGTCGAACTTTGGAACTCTCTTGGAACTTTGTAAAATACCATCCATAAATTTTGGCACACTGTGTCTTTCACAGGATGATATTGTCAAGGCTATTTGTGATTTTAAGCCTTCTTCCAAATTGGATCTGAATGGGCTTCCGCCTGTGCTTATAAAACAAATTGTATCTGTCTCTCTGGTTTATTTCTCTCATTAACTTATCTTTAATAAAGGATCTCTCTCATCTGGGAATTTTTTTTTGCATTTCAGACTGGAAATTGACTTTTTAGAATTGTCTGCATTCTCCGCTGGATTTCAGGTAGATTGTGTCTACACAGATTTCTCTAAAGCCTTTGATAAAGTTTCACACAATATTCTAATTAAAAAATTATCATCTTTAGGGTTTCACTCTGTCTTCTTGCAGTGGATTAAATCATATCTGCACAATAGACGATGTGTTGTCAGTGTCGATGGAGTGTCATCTGATTCATTCATTGCGTCTTCGGAAGTGCCGCAAGGAAGCGTCTTGGGTCTACTTCTCTTTGTGCTGTTTAACTTTGCTAACTTTTTGTTACATGCAGATGACTTAAAAATTTTCGCAATAATCAAAAACTCACAAGATGTATTCAAATTTCAATGTGATATTGATACTTTTTATGATTGGTGCCTGCAATCGAAGCTTTTCTCAATCTAGATAATTGTTCTCAGATCTTTGGGGTAATCTTCGACAAAAGGTTTTCTTTCAGTAATCACATCAACTATGTCACTTCTAAATCATTCGCTGTGCTCGGCTTTGTCCGTCGAAATGCTTTAAATTTTTCCACTCCTACACGTTAAAATTACTGTATACATGTTTTGTTCGGTCCATTTTGGAGTACGCAGACCATATTGCATTTCGTCAATTAATAGGATCGAGCGTGTTCAAAAGATTTTTCTTAAATTTGCTATCCGCTCCTTAAAGTTCGTTGACCCAATACCATCGTATACATCTCGTTTATTGCTTTTACACCTTAAATTACTGGAAAAATCGACGGTCCGTTCTCTGCCTTTCACTTGTTTTCAATGTAATTAATGGAGGTATTGACTGTCCCTATGTATTAGGGAAAATTGACTTCAGTACTCCTCAGCGTTGTCTCAGATCTATTTCCCCATTTTATTATAAAAAGGAAAGTACTAAATTTGCTGAATATGCTCCTCTCAGGCGTGCTATGCGTGAGTTTAACTCGATTTCCCATAAAGTTTTTCTTGATTTTTCTCACTCTAGGGTATCCTTCATTAATACCCTTAATTCTAATTTTTAGTTTAAGTTTCTACTTGAGTAATTGTAATTTAATTATTTCAGAATTCAAATTTGAATCCTAGTTATCCATTAGTCTGTAAGAATTAATGTTCATCGACTTAACTAAATAAGTAAATAAATAACACAGTACAACAGCTAATCTGGGGGGTGAGAAAGGGTTTGACGGGCGTATGTGTCAGTTTTTTTTTATGACCTTTTAAATTTTTTCCTTATCTTGATGATTTTTCGCTTAGTTGTAACATTTTGGCAAACAAAAATTTTTTGTTTGTTTTATTTTTTTTTTGCCAAAAGGAAAAAATTTAAAAGGTCATAAAAAAAACTTACACATACGAACGCCAAACTCTTTGAGTGTTTTACTATACTGACCTAGTACCATCACCCTGACTTGGAATTTCTCACCCCCCAGACAATAATCCCAAAAATGTTCCACAGTGTAATTAATATAAAAATCCATATCAACTTTATTGGAAAATCCGTTATTACATATATTACCGTAGAAGTGTAATTTATTCAATTTAAATTTTTGCCGAACATTTTTAGAAGAGAAATCCGAAAAATTATTTATCCCAGTTTGTTTAATATATAGTGTACTCATTAAATTTTAAGGTGTGCACATCAACATAAAATAAGTGCAAACTGCGCGACGCTTATCCAAAGTGATATGAACAGATTTTTTATTTCGCTTTTTGCTACCGAACTTTTAGAAGAAACTCCTCTACCTGTTTCTACTGCTGGCGTACCACTTTAATGCACCAGTGCCATTGACGTGTATAAAAAGCTATTTCATTAGCCAATTTTCTCTATTTTCGGAAGAAGCTCAGACCCTTGCGAAGATGTCTTACAATTCCGCTTAATGCAGCGCTCTTTGGCAGCGCCGAGCACTTAATTTTTTCCAATTTTTCTAACAATATTTAGAAAAATAAATCTGAAAAGTTTTGTTTTTGCTTTTTGCAAGCTGTTGCAGGTTATTTCTTCTGCGTTTGCGCGCATTTAAGATGCAGTTAGCTGGATAAGTTCGCTGCTGTGCGCTCGTCACTAATTTCGCTTCTGTCTGTCTGTTTGTTTGTTTGTTTGTTGGCGTGTTTGTTGTCTGGATTTGCATGCCCTATTTCGCATTTCGCATTTTCTTTTACTCCTTTGGCTTAGTTGTATCCTTGCAGTTGCATGAAAACTAAATTAAAGTGCCAAGTTTTTATTATAGTTTTGTGCGTCTCTCCGCACGCTGTCTGCCGGGTGTGAGGCAGGCGTTTTGGCGCTTCGTTCTAGTCTGATAGCAGTGACACGTTAGGGGTGAGGAGGCGGTGTAGTAAAGTGTAGGAATGTGGCAGCCGCTTCATTTAGAAAGAATTTTATTTGGTATAGCCGCAGGAATGCAAATCTTCATTTCGTAATCTCCAAATTAATAAAGTTTTCGACGTTGTTTGCATTATTTATTTATGTGCAAGCGTGAGTAACTACTTATGTACAAGAGTACATCATGAACATATAAATACATATATATATATATTTGGGCAAATATGTATGTATGCATTGCATATTGGCGTTTGCGTGCCGAATTTGCTTGTAAGGAGCAAGGGGACAGTGGTTTGTTTGCTCGCTCGCTTTTATTTATGATTCCAAGAAAACTTTTGCTCGCTCGTCTTTTTTCATAGATTCACAATTTGAAGGTTAAAGTTTTTGCATTATTTTTATTGCTGACTGTTTTGCGTAATAGCTTTTAAACTGAAGAATGTTTGGTACATTTGATTTATTTAATACAAAAATTAAATACGTGAGTTGAGAGGTTTAGCATTAAATGTGCTCAATTAGGATTTTTAGTGGTTTAAAAACTTGTGGTTTTATTTGTTAAATTTCAACAAATGTTATTACAGGTGTCAGGAGATGGCAGAAACAGGCTAGTAATAGATCACTCTCCTTGCAGCTGGGAGTTATCTGCCTAAGGTGTCACTTTGTTGTTGGGTGTTCTTTGCTCACACAAATTCTTCAAATAAAAAGTCTTAACATACTTGCCGGTACAAAATAGGTTGGGTAAAAGTGTCACCATGCTGAGAATCAGCCTGGCCGGGTTCCTTCCAATAGCCCAGTCTCTGCGCAAGCGGACCTACTTTTCCTTACAATCGTGGATCAGCTTATGAACTAAATCCTGGAACTGGTTCTCCTGGAAAAAAGCTAGAGAAACTAGTAGTACTTTCTAGAGGCTGCGGTTGTAACGAGCGCGATGGCAGTCAACACAATGACATGATCAAAGCTGGCATTAACTCTGGAGCTGATTTCATGGCTTTAAAGCTGGGAAGGAAATGAGATACCAAAAAGTGAAGCTGCTAGTAAGTGGTCTATGCTAAAGATTGGTTATCTAGCTAAAGCAAGGAATGCGTAGAAACTTGTGCTGCCTACCTGCTAAACAGGATATAGCTGAAACCGCCAACCAACAAGATCATTGATTGCTCCAAAGCGGTAATACTCAATTTTATGCTTGAACAGCCACCAGTGGTAGCTAATAGGCAGAAGTCAGTCCAGAGCCAATGGAAGTGTGTGCAAGCAAGCTGCGTTTTTTACAATTTTTATACAAACGTGGCGCTGAAAGTGCTGTTAAGTGCCTGGAGAACCAAACACGTATCGTCCACTGTGCATGCTGGACACGGCAGGGAAAATGCTGGAGCGAATAATAAGCGCACGTCTATAGCAACATCTCGAAAAAGAGCTGCCAGGACTGACCGATAACCAATATGGATTCCGCAGACACAGGTCAATAGGAAACTCACTAGATGTCGCAAGTAAAGCAATAGAAGGAACTAGATGGATGTATGGATCCAAAGAGTACTGTGCGGTAGTCACATTTGACGTTAAGAATGCCTTTAACTCGGCCTATAGGCCCCTTATAATAAGAGCTTTTCAACAAAAGACGCCGCTGAATTTTGCTGAAGATCATCGCCAACTACCTGTCGGACAGGGTATTACTAAATATAAGACACCGAAAAAGACAAAGACAGACAAAGAACCACCTGTCGTGGGCCTACTTTTGTGAAACATCTTATATGATGGAGTGTTGGGCGTCTTATTACCCAAGGAGGTACAAACAATTGGATACGCGGATGATCGCCGTGAAATAAGTGGAATAGAGCGTTTATGCAATCATGCGGCGACAAAAATCAAAGAATGGCTTATGGCGACAAAGCTTCAACTAGCTGGTCAAAAGACGGAAACAGTATTAATTAAAAGCAGGAAGAAACTAGAGGTCGCCACACTCAATATTCATGGATGTACCAGTACGACACAGCAGTCATTGAAATATCTGGGAGTGAGTCCATACTTATATACGGTGCACCTATATGGGGACAGCACTGCAGCAGAAACTCTCAGAAAAGGTGAAGTCAATAATCCGACTAAATGCAATCAGGGATCCATTGCTTACCGAACTGTATCACATCAGGCGGCATAGCAGGTCTCATGCCACCAGATATAATGACCATGGAAGTGAAGCCAGTATTCGATAAAACAAAAGGCACTGGCATTCGGTTAACGTAAGAAGAGAGGAAGCAGGAAAGACAAAGGAGCCTAAATGAATGACAGAAACGATGGGACGAAGCAACAACGGGGAGATGGACGCATAGACTTATTAGAAGTGATTTCCAGTAGAGCACCTGATAAACGATCGAGTGATGCCGGAGAATATCGTGCCTTACATGATTCAATCGAAAGTGGTCTGGCACAGAGTGAGAGTTGAATAGCTATGCAAAATATAAAGAGAAAAGAGTAGGAGCGCAGCGAAAATTATTACAGATTATTGACTTAGGGCGAAAATGCGTGAGTGAAGAGCCGAATGGTTAAGCTTGACCGACCGTCCTTGGCAAGTCCGGCTTGGGCGTGTTATCAAAGGAGGTGTATCTTCAATGGCCAATTCGAATCTTACATATCGACGTTTGACGTTGCTTTATTAGTTTTAAGCCTATGCGATAAGAATCCAGTGTCTATCAATCGATGTTCTCGTGTTACATTCCTGTAGCTTATAATTGATTGTAAATGACAACTTGAGCTTACAACAAATAGGCTTAAAAGTGATAAGAATAAATTCAGCAAATACAAATACCTATGATTTTACTACTTAAGGGGTGAGCCTGCTTTAGAGGCTTCAAAAAATCGATCAGGTCGCAATTTATATCGGAAACAAAAAATTCAAAGAGATTCATATTTTTTAATAATTTATCTTCTAGTAAAAACTAAGAACATTCCAAAAAAAGTGCAAAATTTAAAAAAATATTTTTAAGATTGAAAAAAAGTGGTTTTTGACCAAAACAATTTTACTTTATGTTGTTTAAAAATATGTTCAAACTTGACTTTTCTTAGTTTTTTTAGTTTAAATAGAAGATAATTTAATGCCAAAGATAATAAACTTTGCCCTAATTCCATATGACGTTGAGTTTTTTTTCTATCCTGCCCGCCATTTAAGAAAAATCGTTAAAATAGAAAACCTAGAAATCGCGCTTCAAAGTTTTCGCTTTTTGCCGAAGCGCTCATATATCTGCTAGACGCTCGTCCACTGTTTCCCTTCTAGCTTCGACAATATTTCGAATTCCCATCAATAACTTTGGAGATATATTCTTAGATAATTTTTAAAGAGACTTAAGCTAAAAACAAAATTCGATTTTTTGAAGCATCTGAAGCAGGCTCCCCCCTTCATATAAATAATGCAAATAAATTATAAACATATGTTGGCACTTTAGTTACTCATACGCCATGTCACACCTTGCTGCAAATTATCACTAATACACGTTGCGGTAACTAGCGCTACTTAGGTGTGTAATATAGGTTACACTCTTCATTAGCAAACTTTCACAATTTCCCGCTTAATTCAAATCGAGTTAATTACCGCATAAATTACTTATAAAATGGTAAATTACACCAAGTTTGCGCTAGAAAAGCATACAAACTTTTGCAACAACTTATCAACCAGCTGCAATGGTAAATCGGGAGAATAAACTGGGAATAGACATGCATACGAGTACTCGCACTCGCACGAAAAAGATAAATATTTGCGCTTGCTAAACATAACTTTTAATAAGCTAAACGCACACACACTCAAACACACACACAGATTCACACAAATCACTAGCGGTATGCATACGATCAACCATCCAACCAGCGCTTCCGTAGATGTGTGTCGTCAAAAGTTTTCACGAAATCGTGTAGTTTCTGCCAAAAATTTATGTATTCGTATCTATATATGTGTGTGTATTTCGAATTTATGCACACGATTAGCACACGTACGCACGAAATGTATCGGATTAAACGTCGATATTTGATATCCCCTTTTTCTAGCTCACCAACCGAATGATAACTCTAATTTAATATTAGTATTTCAGTTTCATTTTATTTCGCTTGTGGAATGGCAAAAATAATACATCTATACTATATACACATATATATATGTACAAATAGACTGTCGATTTTCATTCAAAATTCACTCCAACTGTGTGCGCGCGTATGTATGTATACTACCATCAAAGGTCTGTGTAGCACCCGCCTCTAGAGCAAGGCTTGATACAAGTATATCTGATTGTGTTCATGATGATTGCGCTAACATAGCATCAATAGGCTTCACGTAGCTTTTATTTATGCGTATATGTTTACGGATTGCCACATGCAAACGTATCGAAAATGAAGTGCGTTGAAGCTTTTTACATACATACACACATCCCTTGGCGCACATTTCAGCTAGTCTACAGTACGTATGTATGTATATGAAATCGGCGTGTGTGCGGTTCTGCCTGTAAATACATTTATTTTGATATTTTGGCTTATGCATATTATTTTACTTGTGCACTCCGCTCACGTACTGCGAAACCTGCGCTGAAGCATTTATATTCAGTTAACTTTACTGTATTAGGTTTACGTTGGATTTGCACCCCAGTGTATATTATAAAAATTGAGTAAAAATCAACTTCAAATTTTCAAATCTTTATTTAAATGTTATAAATTAAGGAATATGAGTTTTTGCCTTATCTTTTGTGAGACGCAGTTAATTCTTTTGGTTGTGTTTGGCGAGAACCTGATAATAATTTCGCGCAACACCATAACTGTTTTGAACCGATAATTTTCAAATACAAAAATATTTATTTTATACACTGAACAGGCTATAGTATGTTCCGATCAAAAATTTGAAGTGATTAGTAATTATTACATTTAATCTATTCACTAATCTAGACGCTTCTCACTGTCTTTGGAAATTTAAAAAATAGCTGTTTTTGACATAAAAAAAATCGGATTTTTAATATTTTTTTTACAAAAAATCTTCATGTCGTGTTTTGTTATAAAAGTCTTTTTTTGTAAATATATTTCATTTTATGAAATCCGTCTGTTGGATTTGCTGATTTGGGAAGTCGGTTGGCAGGTGAATTCAGATGTATTGCTTAAGTTTATTTGTTTGTTTACATTTTTTTCTCTTTGAAGTGTCTATATCGGCTATGATATTGTGACAAACTTGTCTACTGACAAACAGACGACACTAAATCAAAGCCGCTCAGGGAAGTTTTGAGTATTATTAGCTTCAAATCTAATCGGTGACGAAATTATTAAATTTCATTTTGTATGACGAATTCTTGCTATATCTGGTAGATTAGTGAGATAATCTACTCAATTGCTGAAATCTCGTTATTAAGTGTCGACCAAAACATGATATAAGCTTGCAATGAAGCTAAATGCTCTAGGGGTTCGATCCGAACAATTTGTTCTCAGATTGTTCTAGTGCCTTCGATAAAAATCGAAGCCAAATTATGTGAAGATGCTTTGCCAATTAAAAAAGTTTTCCCATACAATAACTTCGTTTTGATCGTTCAGCTAATATGGCAGCAATATCCACAGCAGTTTCTGCAAATGACTAGCTACTTGGGAAGAAAAGCATTAAAAACAGTTCTGATCGATATATGAGAAACTGAGGGATTTGTTCGCGACCATAAAGACATACGAACATGGCTGAGTACACTCAGCTCGTTCCACTGATAATTTATATAAATATGTATATATTATAGTGTCTCTAAAGTTATAAATATATATAACGGGTGATCCAAGTAAAGGTACTTTTTTCAGTACTTTTTTTGTTTGACAGATCACGCGTGAGTTGTGTCAAGCTAACATTTTATTTTTGTTCAGTACTGTTTGGTATTTCATCATGGTAAGACTTACGCCTGAAGAAGGTAACAAATCGTTCAACTTTATAACGAAAATTCACGCTATGTGAACAATGTGTTTCGCGCGCTTCGCTCCACTTGGGGCCAGCATAATCGGCATACTGAGCGTACTATTCGCATCACCATCATCCATCTTGAGACTCAGCTTTCATTATTGGATAATATTCTACCCAATAGACCATGTTCAGCTCGCAATGTAGAAAATATGAAAAATTTTATACAGAAAAAATATCGGTTTGGTGTGATTTGTGAGCACTGTTATCGCGCCATGATAACCGACTACTTGATACGTGAAATTGAAGCTCGTGATCTCGGCGACATTTGCTTTCAACAAAACGGCGCCACTTCCCACACATTCCATCAATTTTTTGGATTTATTGAGAGAACACTTCGGTGAGCAGAAAACTTCACGTTTGGTTTCACGTCGGTCGATTGGCCACCAAGATCGTGTGGTATCTCACCATTCGGATTTTTCCTGTGGAGATATGTAAAATCTAAAGTTTATGCGGACAATCCCGCTCCAATTTAGGTCTAGGAGTGAAAGATCACGCTTGTCATTCGCCAGTTACCAGCCAAAATGCTCGAACGAGTCAACGAAAATTTGACCTAATGGTGGCCTTTCTGAGACGTAGCCGCACCCAACCTTTGAAAGAGATAATCTTCAGAAAGTAAATGCCAATAATATTCTTTCGAATGATAATAAACATTCCCCATTACATTTGAAGTTTCTGTGGTTTTTCTTCAAAAAATTAAGGGACATTGATATGGATCACCCCATATATTACAGTGTCTCTAACTTCAGGGTATATATATAGCAACGTAACACATAGTCATGTAAATTTTTTGTCCAAGTTGCTTCGTATAATACTAGTATATTTAAAAAACTCAAGTAAAAAAAATCTTTTAGAATAAAGTCATTTACCGTTTAAGACAAATCAAAAAACTTTAGGGCTCTAGCAACAGCACTTTCAGACTAGCTACGCTGAAAACTTGGTTTGTGTGTAAGTTACTCATAAAATACCGCATGGGTCATACGAGCATACTTGATTTTTAATGGCCGTTAACGTTTCTGATTTCGCCAAGGAACATGTTCGACACACCTTTCGTTAAAATTAATGATTCAAGGTCACTTTTTGGTCGTTAAAATATGTCTCCATAATTTCACTGTGGTGATCAATCCAACTTGTTGAAAACGCGACAGTGTGACCTATCCTATAGATCTACCTCACAGACTTCAAGAGAATGTGTGAAAATGGTGTTTGCAAAGAAGTGGACACTTCTAAAAAAAATTAAAACATAATTTATTAGTTGCACTGTGCACACATAGCTACGCCAATAAATGAAATTTAATTTTAAGTAAACGTACTATACAATATTCTATTTATTTCGAGTAAATTTATAATTTTGTTGATTTCGAAAAATAAAATTGCACTGTATTAGTTCTAATCTAAGTTGGGTTATGAAATTTTAATGTCAAACAATTATAATGTTGACACATTTAAAAACAGACAAAGTCATACACAATAACTTTTCTAAAGATCATCACAATATACGATTCTATAAAAGACATTCAAACAAGCATTCATTTTTATATAAGGAAGATATGGCGCTAAGAATCTAACCTTATTCCTTAGGCACTGGCGAAGTGAAAGTTTAATCCCAAAAACTTGAAACATTTGGATTTTTTATGAACTTCAAAGTTTTCCTTAATTCTGTAATCTACCAGCGTAATGCCAAACGAATACCACAAAAATCAGTTAATGCTTTTTAATTGCCCACTGAACGTAAAATGACATAAACTATTAAAGAATGTGCCATTTAATTAGAAATCGCATCATGCGTCCCTCCTAATGGATTTCTAAGCCATACGAAATGTCCAAGCAAGCAAATCTCGTTCACGCTACCGAACGCATCTGACCTTTCTTGCACATCAAGAAAGGATGACCACTTGAAAGCATAAAATAACAGCAAAACACTTCGTAAAAAAGCGAACGTTAAAGTTTACGATTTCCACCCACAAAAGTTTGAGGTCATTGAGCGGTAATGAATGGAAGGAACGCTGGCGACTAAGGAAATGGGTCGCTGTTTTTCGTTTTGTTGCGTGTTTGTATGTTAGCACGTCCTTAAGACATTTCTTTGCTTTCACGCATTTAAGTTGCCAACAACAACAAACATAACAGGACTTTATGATTTTATATATATAAGTATGTAGTAAGGCAAACATTTAAACACCGGAAGCACATTCGTGTCCACACAGAACCCTATTGATTTTAAATTTTTTATTGCAGTTTAACCCAACCATTTTCTGTCCCTCGCCCATGTGCTGAATTGCATAGAAAGAAATGGACGAAACTCTCAAAAATAACGTGCAATCAGCAACAAAGTAAAAATGTTATACAAATACAAATATAAATGAAAGTAACATTTCCACATTCGAAACAATTGAAAATTCATGTCACGTTTACAGTTGCAGAGCAATCGTTCACGCAGCCAACCCTTTGGTGGCGATAACATTTCTGCTCTGCTACGAACTAGTTATAAATAATCTTACAACTAGTATACTAGAGATACTGCAACTAGTTAATATCACACAAACAATTGTGGTTTTACAAGACGATGTTGAGAACTGCGCAAACTGAAAAAAATAAATTATGCTACTC
This sequence comes from Bactrocera neohumeralis, assembly GCF_024586455.1. Lineage (NCBI taxonomy): Eukaryota > Metazoa > Arthropoda > Insecta > Diptera > Tephritidae > Bactrocera > Bactrocera neohumeralis. Next base: position 29,687,344 of record NC_065920.1, read on the forward strand.
TGAATTTAATAAGTCATAAAATCACAGAATAAATCTCCATATAACATTTTGAAACTGTTTATGGCTGAAAGACTTAACAGCTACTGATTAAGTTCATGGGCTAAATATTTTTTTTATAACATTGCATATTTTAATTTACTAGAATTTACTAGAATGGTTTTCCAATTTTTCATGTTACGTTTCGAATCCGTCCATAGCCTCACCCTCTCTCCAGTTTTCGTTAAGCGAAAATACATAAAATAATTTGTACAACGAAACCGATTAATAAGGGACACCTCCGGTCTAAAATGCTTTAAAAGTTGGTCGTAGCCCAGCATCCCAATAAGTCTAATGCATCGTGAAAATAAGTAAAATCGAATGATAACTCTGCGGTAAATCAATATCTAAATGTGACAGTGTCATACAGAAACCAGTAAGAATGGGCTAAGTTCGGGTGCAACCGAACATTTTATACTCTTAGAACTTGCAAAAATCAAAGCCAAGGAAATAGTTTAAGGTGTGAAATCAATCAAATATAGTAAAGTCAGCAGGATGTTCGAAAATCCTGACATTAGACTAGGCCAAATCTTCGCTCAAATTTATCTATATTAGGCACAAAGATATGTACACTGTTATGAATAAACCACGCTCTCTCTTTTTCGTTGAGATAACTCACATGTTGGCCGATATATGCGGTACAAAGTCAGCCCGAAGTTCGAAAAACTTTATATGTTATATGGGGTCCAAGGGAAGTTTGGGTCCGATTCAACCCATTTTTAACACACAGTCATTGCATTGTAAGGGAAGTATTATCCCTTAATTTCAGTTAAATATATCATACATTGACCGACATTTTCGAACAAAAGTCAACTATATGTACTGGTGTCTAAATATTCAGTACCTAGAGATTTGAACAGGTTTTATTGAATTTCCACAATTTTCGGCCGTAAGGTGGCACACACTAAAGACATTATTCTTGCAAAGTTGTATCCCGTTATATCAATTGCTTCTTTATTTGTGAACTGGAAACTGAACGAATCAAGTTTAATCTGAATTTTGGACTATGGAAAGTGGGCGTTCTGGTTGTCCGATTTCGTCCTGGCAGTCGGAAAGCATTGTTTCACAGACATTAACGCGACATTATCTTTCTAAAAAAATTAATGATTTTGGGATCAATGCTGCCCTCACTTTTTTCGGTACAAATGATCTTTTAAAATGGTTTTCACTGATCCTTCCTATATTCCAACGATGCCAGTATGATCTCTGACTATTGATCGTCGATTGTCAAGCACGAACTACTTTATTGACGTATTGATCATCAGTTGATGACCGTCGTGTACGTGGTTCGTTGTCAACGCGTTCTCGAATAATTTGTGCCAATCAAAAACACTTGCTCGAGACAAACAATTATCACCCAAGGATTTTTCCAACATTCGGATCGTTTCGGCATCAGAAATTTGGTTCATTTGACAAAATTTACTGGAAATTCTTTATGTACTTCAGAAAGACAATTATATACTAAACACCAATGATTATTTTGATGTGACATTTGGCAATTAGTCTACGCATTACTCCATACATACAGTGATTTCGTTATTCTAACAAACCTTATGGAGAATATATCGGTCAGTGTCTAAGTTAGTTATGTATAAAATTGATTGAATATATCTTTTCGACTATACCTGACCAATGTCAAAGGTTAATCCAACAAGCCTCTCCTGGGCTTCTCTTTGCTCGAATATACTCTGTAAAATGAGTTCCGACTTTTCAGCTGACTTTAAATCGTTTAGATTGGGCAAAACAGGTATAATTATAAAATTATCAATCTACCGCACTCAATACATGTACATATGTTGAGCTGTATGCTTTCACCTTCTGCAAGCAGATAATAATTTTTCGTTTGCATAATTAGCATCGTATAACATTGGTGCGATGTCATATGTTTTTAGCCTCCCCGCTTATGCTTGTATGCCTTGGAAAATCTGCAGTTTCCTGCGATTCCATTATGACCACAACGCAAACGAGTCTGATAAATTGATTCTATTAATAGTGAATTCAAATGATCATAGAATCTATGTCAATATTACCGCTGTGCAATCGAAGTGAGTGCTTACCTCCCTGAAAAAGGCTCCATTTTTAGCAATGCATTTAATCCTGCTATAATGGGAGCCTCCTCTATCTAAAAACACGTCAGTGGCTTATCAGCCTATACTTGATGTCGGGATTTTTATAGAAGACTACGCATTAATTTAAGGATTCCCTGTGTATATTCTAAAATTGTACATATTATGTATTCTTACTCTGTCAAGAAAGTATAGGAAATTTATAAATAAAACGAATATTGTTCAATCATCATCCAAATTTATTCTATCGCCTTCAAAGTCACACCCATTTGAAGCTATGCACGTGTGCCAACGCTTCTTCCAATAGTCAAAACATTTTTTATAGGTACTTTCCGGAATGGCCTTCAGCTCTCGCGTCGAATTTGTTCTGATGTCTTCAGTTAACACAAAACGGTTTTCCCAGAGCAGTTCATTGAGTTACAAAAATAGCCAGAAGTTACAGGTCAGGTTGGTGCTTGCTCAATGATGTTTGTTGAGTGTTTGGCCAAAATTTAACACAAATGCGTTAAAAAATTTTGTAAAATTCGTTAAACACTACTGAGCTCGACTGACATAAACAGCTGCTATAAACACACTGGTTGACAGATCGCGCAAAATTTGGCATCATAATTAAGGACTGCTGTTCCAACCTAGGAAAAAAATTTACCTGTCTTCCATATAAATGGGAGATGAGAGGGGAAATGAAGAATTCCCGATACTTTCTTGGCAGGGTCCATATCTCATTGAAAACCATGAAAAAACCTATCAGCAGAACATAACTAAAATGCGAGTAATTGACTAAATTTACTTTAATTTGGTTTGACCTAATCTGGTTATCATTATGAGTAATGTATTTAACTTTCAGGGAAAATTGAGAATTCAAGTGGTAAAAAATTCCACTTCGAATGAATGCGAAATCCGCATTCTATTAATTAATAATACCCTTGAATTGTTAATTAACAGACAAAAGAGCCTATTAAAATTCAAACACCTGTATCTGATATCGCATAAAGAAGTGTGCGCAAGTTCTAAATGATTGGGTAAAGAAGGTGTTAAAAGTTAATTAAGAACAAACAAGTCAGACCCTTTTTTACAAATTTATTCAAACAAAATTATTAAATATTTGCCGGAATTGTCCTTCAATTGAAATTGGGTCTGAAAATAATTGAAGGCAAAAATAAAATAAAACACATGTCATCTGTTGCTGAAGCTTGTAAAAACCCAAATAATTCAAATTCACTTTCGTACCCAAAATTTGAATAACAATTCCAAGGCAAAACAAGCTAATTGAGCGTGAAATGCTAAGAAATACACGCATTCTGCTCCGTGGACAATTGTTTCTGGAACAAAAAAATGAGAAAGAATAAACAAACGGCAAAACGAGGGTGCTTAATGGAAGAGTGTGCCAAAACACAGGAACCAAATGCGAAATGTCAAATAATCTCAAGTGAATACGGATATGGAATTTCATTCACAGAAAATTGTCTGACAAGTTATTATCCGTAAAGGCGTGTTTAGTCCGTAATCCAAGTACAAAGAGCGTCCATTTATTTCATTGGTACAAAGCGTTTTTATACCCTGAACCGGGTATATTAAGTTTGTCACGAAGTTTCTAACACCCAGAAGGAAGCGTCGGAGACCCTATAAAGTATATATATAAATGAACAGTATGTTGAGCTGAGTCGATTTAGCCATGCCCGTCTGTCTGTATATATACGAACTAGTCTCTTAGCAACAAAGTTGCTAAGGAGAGTATTGTAGTTTTGTTCACATAACGTTTGTAAGTTAAAACTCAGATATTTATGATAAAAGTTCAGTGAAACATCATTTTCTTTATCATGCGAGAAGAAGCTGCTCATTTGTCGGAACTTAAGATATCGGACCACTATAACATATAGCTGCCATACAAACTGAACAATCAGAATCAAGTTCTTGTATGGAAAACTTTCACATTTGACAATGTATCTTCACAAAAGTTGGCACATGTTATTTTTTAAGATAAAAATCTAATATACGAAGAAATTGTTCAGATCGGCTTACTATAGCATATAGTTTCCATACAAACTGAACGATCGGAATCTAGTGCTGGTATGGAAAACTTTTGAATTTGACAAGATACAAATTCTTTGGTATGTATTATTTTCTAAGGCATATGTAATCTCTAAAAAGAAATGCACATGTGAAGGGTATATGTGAAGGGTATATTGTTTTCTCACACGCTTTGCTGTGAGCATGTTAAGTAGGTGAAGGTTCATCTGCAATCAAATAAAGGAAGAGTTTTCTTTAATTTATATCATAACGCTCGACTTGATCGAAGGATTTTTCGAAAAAAAACATTTTTACGAAAGTGGTGATGATTTCACAGAAAAGATCGATTTTTGTGGGTCCAAAAATTCTGTTTTCTTCATTCCCAAAAAAAAAATCTTGTTTCTTATAAAAAATCCTGCATTCAAATATGAGATACTGTAGTTTTCAAGTAGCTGTAAAAATTAGATAGATAGGTTACATGGTTCTTGAGAAACCTTGCTCACCGCAAGGGCACTTTTTAAAAAACATCATTTTGAGCTAATCGCCGTCGCACTCGTACTCGTGGCACAAGGGAGAAGCTTGCTGTTGACAGCTGTAACTTTGGTGCTAGTGCCCAGATCTCTATGAAATTTGGAAGAGATGATCTTTAAAGGATATACTTTAAGAAAAATCAATAAAAAGACATCGGTTTTTCCAATCAATACAAGTGTATATATATACATACATATATGTAAAAAAAATTGTCAAATTTTTAAAAATGAAAAAAATAAAAAAAAATCGGCCCACTCCGGGATTAGCAGGGATAGTTGTCAAATTAATTGAAGTTTTTTTTGAGGAAAAAAAAAACAAAAATGGCGAACTTCCAAAAAATGACGATTTTACTTAAAAAAAACCGATTATTTTATATAATTGATCGTGTTAAATTTTTTTCGTGTATTTTATCGAAAGTTCATTCAAAAGCAAAAATTAAAAAAAAGGTCACCAAAAGTCAATTTCTACAAAAGTTATGGCTATTTGAAAATAAAAAAGCCTTTTTTTGAAAAATTCATAACTTTTTTTGAAGTTGGACAAAAAATTTTGAAAAAATTCTCAAAAATGTTTTTCAAAGGGTAGAAAAGGATGGATAAGTTTCAGCAAAATCTAAGGGGTCGGGTTCAAAAGTGGTCGATTTGGTATGGAATACCCCATATAAAACCCTTATATCACATCATTACACTTTTTCCCTTTTTTAGAATGTTTCGATTCGGACCTTGAAAGCATCACCCGTGCCATTCGCTAATTACCAGTCGAAATGCTCGAACGATTATTCGAAAATTGGACTCAATGGATGGACCATATGAGACGTATCCGCGGGCAATATTTCAAAGAGATAATCTTCAAAAACTAAATGCCAAAGAATGTTCTTTTGTATGATGATAAACATTCCCCAGTATATTTGAAATGTGTTTGTGTTTTTTTAAATAGGTAGCTTCGAAATGGATCACCCTGTATATGTATAAATTTTTGAAAGGTATTTTTAAAAAACTTACGTCTTACGGACTTTTGGGTTTTTGGTGTTTTGGTGGGCGCTGTTATACCACAGTATATTTATACAATAAAAATAGTATATTAAGTATGCCACGAAGTTTTTAACACTCAGCTGAATCGCTTAGACATATTCCTCAGTTTGGAAACTTTACACAGGTTCTTTCCTCTTCTAGAACCTGCTCATTTGTCGGAATTGTCAAAATCGGACCACTATAGCATGCAGCAGTCATACAAACTAGCGAGCAAAATCAAATTCTTGCAAGTAATATTTTGTGCCTGTTAAATGTATAGAGTTTGTTTCTGATTGTAGTATTGCTTAATACTTTGAATCGTAATTAGATATAACAGCTCATAACAAACTGGCTTATAGAGAAGAGCGAACAACGCTAAAAATTAAGCGGAAATTAAAGTAGACTGTATATTGGTCAATAAAATTTAAAATATATGTTCATCGCCTTCACTGTTAGCAAACAATTTAAAATTTCTAAGTTTAAAATTTCGAATACTCCAGGGAAATCTTTGCGTTTGCAATAGAAAAAGTCGTAAAATTTTAATAAACCTCTCGCAACGGAAACCTGAAGAATTGAAGCGCACAAATATTAAATTTAAAGAAAACAGTAGGAAGAAGATCTTAAAAAATAGAATGTTACCTAAACACCACCATTAAAAAGTAACAAATTCAACCTTTTTACTTGTAAAAAAAGGCAGAAACAAAGCAAGGCAGAGCTAAGTTCGTGCAGCCGGATTGTGTGCTCCCGCAGTTTGTAAGCATACAAGTACAAGATATGTGAAGTAGTTCGGGATATCAGCTAGACTTGGAAATCCATATTCGTAATTTGCACGAAGCTTAGAATCGATTGCCATTCATTTCATTACAAAACTAATTTATGTATAATATGGAAATCTTACATACTCAGTTTCATTATGTCTATGTTCATCTGTCTGTAAATACGCGAAATATTCTCTCAGTTTTAGCTATATCCATCTGAACTTTCGCACTTGTTCTTTTCTCCCCAAGAAACTACTCACTTGTCGCAATTCGGACTATATATTGTAGCATAAACTGAACGATCCGAATCGAGATAGATCTGACTATAATCGCTATTTAAATAAAACAATTTTGCACTATTCAAAATGTTGTCTGGGTATAAAACAGCTAATGAAGGCTTCTTTCCGGCCGGAGGATATTTAAAAAAATATTCAAAGCTGTTAAAGAATATTGAAGAAATGTGTAATCTATAAAAGAATTGATATTGCACGGAAGCTAACAGCAATGAATTGGCAATTTTGTTGCCCTCGTCATTACGCTTATGCCATCCACTTTTAGTCTCGTTAAGCGATTTTTCGCAAGTTCATTTACTCACACCGCCACGCAAAGCAATATTCAGAGTTTGTTGCTTGACCGAATGGGACCGATAACGTTAATAAAGAAAATGTATATTTTATTTGTTTACGCCTGTGTATTATTTAAATTAAATACTTTATGGCTTCTTTTTATCAGCGCTGCCATCGGCTCTTTGTCTGCCTCAATTCACTTAGAAGATCGATGCGGCTGGCCTATGTGTCAAAGTTGCCGTCTTCAGAGCGCTTTACTGTGTACTTTCTTTCCACTTAGCTTCTTTTCAATTTTTGTTATATTTTTCCTACCCCATTTAAATAAATGTTGCTGTTGCTTCCTATTGTATTTCCGCCACTTCCGTACCTTCTTATTATAAACCTCGGGAAATTTACTTGCTTTTGTCAAAAGTTTTGTTGCTGTACCCCCAACTGAGCGAGCGTCTTCGACCATATTAAAATGTAATTTTTTAAGCTTAGCAGCCTCTCTTTTTTGTGCCTTTTTCGTTTGGTGTGTGGGCAGAGCACAGCCAAATGGAAAATAAGTAGTGTTCTGCGTCAGTGCAGAGTACCTCAAATACTCCCTACTGTGTAGTTGGCCGCCACTGTGGCTGTTGCAACTTGTGATTACTCGAACAATGCCTGTCACTGCGGCATAATACCATCTAAGTGAATACTTTAGGGAAAGCGGTCGCTTTGGTCGCCGTTTTGAAGCGCACTTCATTTTTCGCTGGCGCTGCGCTTTTCGCTCAGATTTTGTTTGGAGATTATACCAGCATTGACATGAAATTTATTGTAAATTCTATACAATATGCGTAGACTACATTTCAGATAGGCTCGTATGCTCAAGTTGCGGCCCAAGTTTACAGAAATTCATTTATTTCTCGTTATTGGCACTTTGACATCTTTCGGTGGTCCGGGTGCGTAGTTAGATAAAGAATTTGCATAAATATTCGCAATGACAGTCTGGTAGTCTGAGTATAAAGTGAAGAGTTTGCAAAAATCATTTATGCAAAACTTATAAATGCGTGTCTAAATATTTTACTGCACAACACAGTTGTTCATGAGAAATGATAATGACAATATCAAGTATACGGGGTTGAGGCATGGGGGACTCTACTTGGTAGGTAACTTAAACCAAAGTAATTTACCGAACATTTGTGAGCGACGAATTAAGTCATTAGGTGAAATGTCGGTAAATAAGGTTATTACGCTTTTTAAAGTAAAATAACTTTTGTTAATCTGTGTGTATTATAATGTAATATTTTTGTTTTCTAAATTAAATTAGAGTTTTATGGAATTTCAACAAGGTGGCAAGCGGGTATCTGTCTTGCAGCAAACGACCGCTCCTATATACCATAAACGTGATCAGTGAAACTTTCTGGCCAGATGAGGTTGTGCCGCTGTGTTTTTGACCGGCTAGGTTTAAATATAATTGCAATGAAAGGACCCCGCCACAATGTTAAGATCATGATCGGCGATTTCAACGCTAAGATGTGTAAAGAAGGCATCTCCAGATCGACGGTTGAGAGACTAGTTGACTTCCCCGCGTAACATGGAAGTTTGCAGAACCACTTTTCAGAATCTAAACATTCATAAAGCAACCTGCCTGTATTCTGATCAAAACACCCGCAATCAAATTGATCATGTGTTGATAGACGAAAGACACGCTTCCAGTGTGCTAGTCGTGCGTACGATCCGAGGTGCTAAAATCGACTCAGATTACTTTCTTGTCAGGCAGCACATTGAAAGCTGGACGTCGAAAAGCTGCAATCACAATACATATTCAAGGAATACTGAACTCTCAGTCCTGTCTAACCAAACCAACTCCTATCGCGAAGACACATACGAACAGAGAGACTTCATCTTCTGTTCTCTTCATGCCGTTGCGCAAAAGGTCATAGATTACTATCGCTCACACAGAAATACGTAGTACGATGATGAATGTCGCGCCGTCACTGTAGAGAAAAATGCTGCGTACAAAGCTACTCTGCGGCCGAGGGGGAAAAGAAGAGGAGGGAAATAGAAGGAGGAAAAGAGGAGGGTAGAGAGACATATTTTCAATAAAAAGAACAGAAGCAGAAAGACGTGAGTACGAAGTACTTAAGGTGCTGGCTATCAAGAGTTCGGCAAGAAAATTGTGTGAAATGTATAAAGAAGAAGATGGAATCACGAAATATATGAGGTCTACGGTGACATAGATATATAATCCAACGAATGCGCTGGTTAGTTCATTGGAAGCGAACTGCAACTCGAGAACCTTGGATGGACCACGGAAGCAAGTGCGCCCATCCATTCAATGAAAGGACAAAGTGCATAGCGACCTGTCTTCGCTTGAGATGTAGAACTGGTGTGGCCTCGCAAAGGATAGAGGCAACTGGCTAAGTTTTATCTTTACGCAACCCAGACCAACACACGATTGGAGTCTAAAAGAAGAGTATAAACTCTTTCTTATTATGTGTGACTGACAAAAATGGCAACTCTTCTTATCTTCGCCTATCGTTTTTCGTGCTGTATTTCATGGAAAATTAGCAAAACAGTTATGTTATAGTGTTGAGCGCTTGCAAGGAAGTATTTTATTAAAGGGAAGAAATTACCGCAATAATGCCCACCAGCATACTTTTTATCCCATCGTTTTTAAAGCAACAAAAGTGATTGACGTAGGTTCACACCAAGAACGACAGGGATACGATTGTGTCAAACTTTCAAAGTAATTGTAAACAAGAGCTTTCCCTCCTTACGTTTATGATTTCGCGAATCAATGAATTCTTCGCTCTTCAAAAAATATATCAAACGGAATGGTTGAAATCTCTATTTTGATGAGTACTGCATTCCTACATTTCAGATAAATTTACATAATTTTTCTAAATACATAATTACTATCTCAAGGCACCTCAAATTTTAAATGATCAAATGATTTATCCATGCAATAAGTATTTAAATAATAAAATCATTTAAGATACTAACCAAAAAAAGGGCTAAGTTCGGGTGTAACCCAATATTTTATATACTCAATATGCATTATAAAGAAGCTAAATGGATTACAATGCAATTTGGTGTATTATTAATTACTACATTTTGCTTCTCAAATTAATTATATTAAAATCTAGCTTATTAACTGAAGTGAGTTATACATATGTAATAATAGGTTGTCAAAGAAGTAATGCGGTATTTTCGTTAGTTGGCACTGAAAGCTCGTAGTTCTAGTTTTATTCGTCGCATCGGGTCATGATATACCTTTTTGGAAAGCTCATTTCACGCGCTAACACGTGTTTGATTGATTATCGTTTTTTTTAAGTCGTTCGTGAGTTATAGCGTTGCAAACATGGAGCAAAATAAAGAGAAAATACGGCATATTTTACAGTACTATTACGATAAAGGCAAAAATGCATCTCAAGCCGCCAATAAAATTTGTGCAGTTTATGGACCCGATACAGTTTCCATATCCACCGCACAACGATGGTTTCAACGTTTTCGTTCTGGTGTAGAGGTGGTCGAAGATGCGCCACGCTCCGGAAGGCCTGTCGTCGAAAATTGCGATAAAATCGCTGAATTGGTCGAAAGAGACCGGCATAGTAGCAGCCGTAACATCGGACAAGAGCTGGGCATGAGTCATCAAAAATTCATTTCAATTTCAATAAAAAAAAAAAAATTCAATAAAATACCGCAAGACTTTTTTGACAACCCATTATATGTGTACTTAACCAAAGGAACTTAATTGAAAGTAATATAATAATCATTTACACCTCATGACGAACAAATCAACCAGAGAATGAGGTATTTTCAGCAGTAAGCCACATCATTTTTCAGAAAAAAATTCAAATTCATTTCATTAAGGTATTGCACATATAGATCGACATTCGATCGATAGATTAAGGTCAGATGGAAAGTCAAATTAATGCGAATCACGATATCATGTATATTAGGGCTAGGAAAAACTGGACTGATGGCATTAACATTTGACATAACTGAAGTATATTCGGGAACATGTTTTAATTTTGCCGTATTATGGTATAATGTCAACCGAAATTTTCACAATTCCTGCTAAGGCACATAAATGGCGCTAGTCGAATTAAGTCCATAGAATTTTTAGATTGCCGTAACCCCCAACTTTCAAAAGGCGCGTGTATAAATTTGACAGTGGTCGGTTCATTAGTTATTATATCACTTTTGCTTGAAGCAACTTTACTTATTGTGAAAAAATTTATAAAAAGAGTTTCGCGTGTTGACAAAAACTTGGCTCGATGACAATTAAATGGTATGGTGTTATCCACTTTCAGCAGCAGGGCACATTGGTATCAGCAAAACACGTCCTCCAAGTTTCATTGTCAGCCATAGGCCCTCAGGTGATCATATTCGGTATAAGGTGGCTTGATAAGTTATGGTCTGATTTCGACTATTTTGATGTTTGATTTGTACGAGGTTTCTACAAAAAGTATAGTGAATTTTGAATTTTCGCGGGCTACGTGTATTCAACGTTCGATTGTTTTGCTGGCACTCATATATGTATGTACCTTACTTGTGCTGCCCCGGTCGGCCAATTTAAATGTTTGGTTAATTTTTAACAGCTGTTTTGCCTGGTCCCGTCTTGGTTCGTCTTCGATTTCGACGAAAATATTAACACATGTAAGAAAATAGTATAGGTCAATCACTATTACTTACATATACACTTATCAATTGGCTCGTGCCATTCAATTACACTGGTAGACACATAATTTGTGACATGAAAATTCTTAGATGTTTTTTAGCCAATTATTTGGGTGTGTCAGATCGCCACGAAGTTCGCATTCGTCTAAAAACAACGTCGTGTTGACATTGCTTAAGAGATGCAGGTCTCAGTCCGCGACGATGCAGATCCGATTCAGAGGGTCATAATTGGGTTTCTGGTTATAACGTGGAAACCAAGGCTCCATCACCCCAATGGAAGCTGCTGCATGATGGAAGACCAAAAATCAAAAGAATTAAAGATACTAAACAAGATCACGAAAAAAAAAATACTTTTTTAAGTGCTTTGACAATTGGAAAGAACGCTGGCAGAAGTTTAATAACGGGCTTTTCAATAAGAGCCCTACAACATTTTTTTTAAATAAAACGAAAATAGTGTGAAAAGTTTTTTATTCCAGTGAAAGCATATTCGATGCCATTATGTGTGAAGATCAACTTCTTTTGCATGGCCACCACGGGCACGCTTGCAGAAGTCCAGACCCTGATTTTTTTTCGACGGTTTTCAAGCAGAAATCGGCCGACACTCCTGCAATTTCACGTTCGATATTCGCACGAAGTTCATCAATCGTCGCTGGCATAGAGCATAGACTTGACGTAGCCAAATAACAAATAGTCTAAGTCCATATCCTCCCCGTCCTTGACTTCGAATTTTGGTAGTAAATTTAAATAATTTCGACTCGTTGATGTATCGTATATCTTTTCATGAAGAAATGGCAAATCAGTAAGCTGAAGAGAAATGTCCATGGGTCTACTTTTGTAGCGTCCCTATTGAAAACTCGTTATATCTGGGAGTGATTACATTGAAGGCGACAAGATGTACAAGTGTAATCATCATATTAGTTATATTGAAACTGATGCCTGCTTGATGGGATTAGAGGTAGATTTCACCTTAAGATTGCTGATACCTTGGCTATTGTTCACGTTTGCAACGGACTCCTATGAAGCCGTTCCGCGCCAGGTAGCATTTATTAGTTTTCAACATAGCCCTTATAGGGGCAGTAGACCTGTTCGGTCCATTTAAGCACTGATATAAACAACCTTTAGATGAACAAAACTGTTATACTCCGTAGAAACATGTTGCGAGAGTATAATATTTATATAATAATGCTCAGGTATAAAATCTTGACACCGCATAAAATCCTGGCACGGTACTAGCTGTGATTATGGCGCGACAACATTAAAGTGGCTTATACGCGTAGCCAACAATAAAGCAAACTCTTAAATTTGTCAACAACACAACCAAACAGACGTCGTGAAATGTGATTGCTTTAAGAGCAGACGACAGGCGCCATTGTGATAACAGGCTGTGGTTAAAAAACAAAACGAACAACAACAAAAACAAAATTAACATAAGGCCGATATGAAGATCAAAACAAAATGCCAACAACAACGCACAAAAGAGGTGAGAAGTGTTGGAATCTCTCGGCGACCACATTTAGTGCTCATATGGAAAAGAGGGAGGAGACGAAGGGTTGTGGAAAGTTTGTTTAACAAAATTAAAACAATTACATACAGATGTGCCATAGGACGTCGAGATAGCAACATGAAATGCCATAGCCATGAAGGGAAACTGTCAAAAATTTACTATATGTGTATGCATGGACCTGTATGGAGGGCAAAAACGAGGCGGGTAAAAGACACAGCACGCTGGCTTTCTTACCCTTTAAAGCCTACTCATGCAGTTCGGCTTTTTGAAAGTTGTCGCTGTCGTTCAGGTTGGCATTGCCATTGTTGGCTCCTGTTGTCAATGTCAACGTGGCTGCAACTGTCACAGCACCGTTTATTGTTTTCCATTGTTGTCATTTTTGTTTTGCAGTTAAAGCTTGTTCTTGCCGTAGAGAGATGTTTTTGTGGCGTTACTGCACCATTACTGTTTGCAATTTCAAACGCAGTTACCAACAGCTGTTGCTGGTTGCAACAACTTTAACCTGCAGAGAAATCGCCCTTGTCATCGCACTCGTCATCAGTACATGCCACCGTGTTCACCGTTGGAGCTGGACGAGTGGTGGTGATGTTGATACCTTAATAGTTTTTACACTCTCGTCACATGTTGCACATAGCAAAATAGTTTTCGTAATGTATATCTTAATAAATTCGAGATATCCTTTTTTCCGTACATAAGAACAAGTGGATCTTTCGAAAAATTTAACTATGAGTGTGACACGCCCCAGTTAGAAAACTTAATTCAATCTTACTAACTGTTTGATGATCTGAGCCAAATTTGGCTCTTATATACCATATGTTCTATATATACAATACCTTTTACAAATAAGATAATCTGGAATACTTCCAATATAATGTCGTGTTGAATGGCAGCTAACCGGTCAATTGAAAAGTCCCCGGCCTACCTTAGTAAAATAGAGTTTTTGGACAAATTTTTTGTTATTTTTTCAACATATCTCCCTTCAAGGGTGATACAATGATTTCAGCGACCCTCCATCTTTTGGTTGCTATTTTTGTGGTACGATTTGTCCGCTGCTTCAAGTCTCAGTTTCGACGATCACCTATTCATTCGACGATAGTTTCTTTCCAGCGAGCATTCTTTTGAGATCTGAGAACAGGAAATAGTCGCTGGTGCACAAGCCTGGAAAATACGGTGGATGCGGAAACATTTCGTAGCCCAATTCATGGATTTTTGCCATCGGTTTCGTTAACTTGTAACAGGGTGTATTGGCTTGGTGGAACAACACTTTCTTTCCTTCGAATGCGGTCGTTTTTCGGCGATTTCGTTTTTCAGATAGTTGCGGTTGATGGTCCGTTTTCAAGATAGTCAATCAAATCGGAGAGAAACGATGGAATCATGCTTCATCCTTTGCCAGATATCGATGTTTGCATGTCTTTCGTTTCCAAACACTTCTCCGAATCATCAACTCGTTGCTGGTTTTGGTCAAAAGCGAGCTCCACTTTGTGCAGCGCTTTCTCATAGTCGTGTATGATGCACACACTCAGTTGATATCTTTAGAGTACCTGCTAACTCAAACAACTGCACTTTACGGTCATCCAAAATTATGTTGTGGACTTTTTTGATGTTTTGTTGAGAAGATTTTTCTCTGTCTTTCCTCGGAACTTTTATGACGAATACTATGATTTTGATTACTGATTAATTATTAAAATGAACTGATTTCCTTTTTTTCAAATACATGTAAATGGAAAGGAACCAATATTGAGATCAACAAAAATGGTCGAAATCCAAGTCAAATTAACTCTTCAGTTTTCGAGAGAAAGGTTCTGCGGAAGATTTATGGTTCTTTGCGAATATCGCATTCGATGGAACGATGAGCTGTATGAAATATGTGACGACATTATAATAGTTCATCGAATTAAGAAACAGCGAATAGCTCATATCATCCGAATGAACGAAAACACTCCAGCTCTGAAATTATTCGAAGCACTCCAACTCAGTTGGAAAGACTAGGTGAAGAAGAACCTGGCTACACTTGGGATCTTCAATTGGCGCCACCTTGCGAAAAGAAGAAACGACTGGAGCGGTGCTATTAACTCGGCTATAATGCATAAGCCATGTCTACGCAAATAAAGCAGAATAATTTCTGGTTGAAATGAATGCATTTTAATTGACATTTTTATAACAAAGATTTGCTAACTTGGAAACAATATAGATATATTACAAAATTACGAGAATACTTGTGTATCTTTACCTTCACGATAGTCTATCCACAGAGAGAACTGGTAAGTACTCATATAAATGTATGTATATTCGGACATTTATTTTTATATAATTTCCAATTAAACTTGTTTAAAGTTCGCTTTAATTTAGTTTCACTGGGACCTCTGGGAATAAGCCATTTCGTAAATATTAAAAACTTGGTTACAGACTGTTGTTCAAGAAAAAACAAGTGCATCTCCCGATTTGGTGGCTTAAACTTTTGGGGAATGCATTGGGACCTCTGATCTATTGTTTCTGTTCCTGTTGTCATAAAGTTCGAATCAAAGAGACTTAGTAAAGCCCTTTAGTTTTCCCGTTATAGTTTTTCTCTAGAACAATTTCTGCAAATCTGTTAATGGCATAGAACTCAGCTTGAAATATGCTTGGAAACCTGTCCATGTCCAGTTCATAGTTGATACTTAGTACCACTTTACCAGCCTAACCCCATCTGCATTTTTTCGGCCGTTCATATATTCACATACCATGGAATTGTGTTCCAATGAAGGTACTGCTAAAGGATGGAGTCTCTTATTATCGATAAAACCATAGAGAATATAAAATTTTGAAGTTTTCAGTCAAGTGCTATCAGCACATTTTCTTAACTTCTTCTTCTTTTAAACATGGCAAAAATCAACTACTAAAGATTTTAAACTTTTTGTGCGCAAAAATATGTTTACAATGTTGCCGAGGATAATAATAATTTCCTAACAGGAAAACACAGTATCTTTTATATTATCACCATTGAATTACTTGCAATACACCTTGAAGTGCAAAGGGGGAATTGTTGGCTATAATTGGTGTCATTTTTAGCAACCCAATGAAGGGCTTTTGGCCTGCTGTCTAAGATGACGCGCCGACTTTCTTGACGACCGTATTTGCTGGCAGACGGTCTCAATGCACGACTGAATCATAAGCTGTTGACAGCTTGAAAACTTGACTATTTAAAAGCCGGCTGCTTGGTGAGATAAAGATGCCACCAAGCTACAAGCGTAAGTAAGTTTACTTCTTGCTTTTACCAATGTTCCTATTAGTTTCCTTCTGATCTTTCTGTCTTCTTTTTGTGCTCATTAAGATTTCTTTTGCTTCGCCGACGTTGCGCATTTCACTGATGGTTGCGCATTCAAAAGCAATTTTTGCTGCATTCGCATTGCCCATAATGGCACGTTTATCGGCGTACTCATCTAAAAGGTGCATTAAAGCTGTTTCACATACACTTCTCCACATTCATACAAACTCACATATGCTGTTTGTTGGTATGCCTTCAGACGGGTATTAGGGTCAGCATGAATGCAATAGAAAAAGAAAAGGTTTTACGGAAATTGGGAGAAAGAACTTAATTTATAAACACCTTGCCAGGTTCTAAATAGGCTCTAAGATTTAACAATTAATGAGTGAGATTTGATTTAGAATGAGATCTGAGTTTTTTTATAAAGGCTTGGCATTTCAAAAATCACATGCAACTTCAAAAAATGATAACTCAATTAAAAGTACGCCTTTCCAGTCAGAATAGCGGCGGAAATAGCGAACAACCCAGGAAACAACATCAGAATCATAAATATATACTTCGATAGCCAGGATGCCTTGGTTGGCAATAATCTTATATACATATATATATATATAGTATTCCGGGAAACGAAGTAGCTGATGAGGTTGCCAAAAGTGCCATCCACCTGGTTACCGAACAACTACAGGAAATAAGGAAGTCGCTAAAACCGATAAACAATGAAATTTTTGAAAAGGCTGAAAAGCGGGTCAAGCCGAGATGGAATACCTTGAAGCACATGCAGGATCACCAAGATCATGTGCAAGCTCCCCATATGAAAACTTGCATGTTTTTTACTCACACTGTCTCTTGACAGGTCATAACGTGTTGTCATCACATCCGAGCCAGATGGGCATACGTAACGATGATACATGCAGAAAGTGCAGAGAAGTAGGCATCGAAAGATGCGAAAACACCTGTTATATATCTATCCAGCATTATTTAGAACTCGTCTTAGATAGGAGCTTCGCAGTTTAAAGGGCTAGGCGAAATACCAAACTAATATATGAAGTCGGTCTTCAAGTAGTAGAATACTTCACTTCCAAAATCAAATGGGATTTCCTTTTAGCCTTACTAAGGACAAATATATAATATATATGTAATACGTGACAGACGGACATACAAGGAGCGTTCCAAAGTAAACAGGACTTTTTGAATCTAGCTTAATGCCATTAATGCTTATATGGTTGCGCCATCTATATGTCGACGGGTGCGTTAGAATCTGCTATCTCCATTGTCCAGTGAGAATTTCATGACATTTTATTGATTGGAAGTGAAGTTATTGCATTTTAAGTGTCAGTATGTTTGTGTTATCGGTGCGAAAATGAGCTTCCAATAAAGAGCCAAAATTAAATTTTGTTTTAAAATTGGTAAAACTTTTACCGAAACGTTTCAATTGATCACACCAGTTTATGACGATGATTGCCTATCACGTAGAAGAGTGCACGAGTAGTTTCAACGTTTTCAAAGTGGTCGTGAGGATATAAATGACGATCAACATGTGAGCCAATCAAAATCCGTGATCACCGGAAATTCCATCGAAACTGTGCGTGAATTCGTCAAAAGTCAGCCGAAATCATTATTGAAATTCATGGAAATTCAATTGAACGTCTCCAAGCATCGATTTATCGCATTTTGACCGAACATTTGGGCTTACGAAAGGTGTGTGCACGGTTTGTTCCGCACAAATTGACTGACGACCAAAAATTGTTCAGAATCCAACATTCGAAGGACACTTCTGATCGATTATTTGACCAAAAATCACATTTTAACCATTAACCACTTCCCGTACTCACCTGATAAGGCACCGTGCGATTTCTTGCTTTTCGGAAAAATGCATTTGTCCATGAAAGGAAAGACAAAAGAGACCGGTATACTGGCGGCCATACCGACCAACGAGTTCGACATGCTTTTGGACCCTGCAAAAAGCTGTATTGAAACAGAAGGAGACTATTTTGAAAAAAATAAATTGATTTTGCCGAAAAAACCATTTGTTCTTTTTTTTAAGTTCTGTTTACTTTGGAACGCACTTGTATATAAAAGATTAGCATGACGAGCTGAATTCTGTTTGTAGAACTAGTCCTCTGTTTTTGAGATATCGATCTGTAATTTTGCACACGTCCTTTTCTCTCCAAGAAGCTGTTCATTTGTCGTTACCGCCGATATCGCACTATATCCTATTAGCTGCAATACTAACTGAACGATAGGAATAAAGTGCTTTTATGGAAATTTTTCATTGGACGAGATATCTTCACGAAATTCGCCGTGGATTATTGTCCAAGGCAACGGTCAATCTTGGAAGAAACTGTTTAGATCGGATAACTATAGGATAAGCTGACATACTAATCAAGATCAAGTTCTGGTAAGGAATCTTTTGTCTTTGACATTTTAATGATTACCTATGGTAAAAACTGGAATATTTGCTAGAAACTTTGTTTGCTTTCTAATGCTTATATGTTGCAATCAGCTGACATCCACAATATCTAACTTTTGAATAAACTTTGACCGCTAAAAAACCTTGAGGAATATTTGGACCGAGCAGCCTAATACGTGAATTTCGCCAGTTATTACAGGTATCTTTATACTCGTAAGCAGACACTGGTACACAGGCAACCACATAACCACTGGATTACTTAAGCAAAGGACACTGCTGCTGTAGCTGCTGCTGTCGCCATGCTCGTTGTTGTGCAGAAAAATTGTTTTCAATAAAAGTTTCGTTCCTTCTCGAATGGATAAACTTTAACGACACTCCGTGGACTAGATGCTCGCCACCAGGCTGTTGTGCTGAGGTGCCGTAAAAATTGATATACATTTTTCCGTGCGGAGGTCAGTGGTTTTGTTAACCTATTTTAATTTGTTGTGTATGGCTTTGTGTTGCTTTTTTCTTGACTTTTTGTTTCAATTTTTGCTTTTGTTGTCTTTGATTTCGCCCTTGTTGCTGCATGTTGCTCGGTTGTTGAACAAACAAATATACAACTTTCTCGTCCACTGAACAAAAAACTGTTGCGACAATTGTAAACAAATGCAAACAACACCCACAACAAAAACAACGATACCAACAAAAATAGCGAATCCACGAAAAAGCATTAAAAAACAATATCTCCAAACAGGAGTTGAGCGGGCATTTAATTGCCTGTCTCGTTTGCTTATGCTGCCGGTGCTGCTGCTGCCAATGTCTAATGGGAGTTGAGTGGGTGGGCATTTAAATTGATGGGTGTGCAAATTAGTGGAGCTGAGAGCATTCGATGCGGGTTGTGGAGACCCTCTTTTGCCGCTTAACTAATTAATTTAATTAGTTTGCATTGCAAATATTGCAAACGGGAGCACAAATGTTTTTGGTCCCATAATGATACCAGCCATTGTCGCCGTTAGCTTGGTTACCAACAGCAGATCGCAAACGTCGCAGAGTTCACTTTTTGTAGATAGCAAAAATATAAAACTAATTTAAACTAGTTTCTGCCACACCCCCTTGTTATGCTTGGTATTTTAAATGGTTTCGCCACTGTTGTGCTTGTTCATGCTATTATTTGACACTTTATTGGACGAGGCATACAATGTCCCTGACGGCGTGCCAGCAAAAACAAAGCGGCCAACTGCGGTCCTGCTATCAACTGCGGTCTGAAGTTTGTTAGTCACATTTTCCTGCAGACACTTTCGATTGCGCTTCCTCCTCGTTCACCTTCTATTAATACGGAAAGTACTAGATTGCTCGTAAATTTCACAAGCATCTGGCCGCGAAGCTTGCTGATGCGGCCGTGTAAACACGTGAAAATTACTATTTTATGAATTGCCATTAGGTAACTCGTAAATGATAAGAGAAATACATAGCTATGTCCTCAAATGGGAAAAATATAAAAAATCACGTCGATGTATATATGTGCGTATAAATACAAATGACTAAGCTTAGACGGAATAACCTATACTTTAGGTAATTTGCAATTAAGCAGTTTTAAAGAATTTCCATTAAGAAAATTATTTTGTGTGTTTACTTTATAAAGTTAGAATGTTTGGATTCACTCGAATATTATTATTATTATATAAATAATATTTAGATAAGCAGTGCAAAATATGTTTTTTTTTTCATCTGACCTATAATCTATAATATATGCCGTCTCATGTCTAGAAATTGTCGAAATGTGGGCAATAATTTTCGTAACACCAACATGCCTAATATAATAATTTCCGTTTTTCTAATACATTTTAAACAATCTATTAAAGTGAATAAGCTTGAAATTAATTGAATTATAATAATTGAATAATTGAATTCCTTGCTTTCTAAAGGGTTACGTGGTTCTTACAGCCGAAAAAATTCATATTTTCACCAATTTTCGGTGTAATAAAGGGTTTATTTGTTACAACTTTTGAGCGTATATCAAATAGCAACATTTAAATACTATTGTACGAAATTGTCATAAACAGTTTGTGGATCTCCGCTATTAGCCGCTGGTTGCCGAAGGCTTCGTCCAAAAACGTTTCCTAGCGGTGGTTACCATAAAAGACGAAACCTTCAACTAAAATCAGTAAATTAAGTTTCATCTCTTAGTAGGTGAGTATAGGTCGTGGATTTGAAAAAAATATAAATTTTTTTTAAATTTCGAAACAACAGCATGATTTTAGGACTAAAATATAAAAATTAAATTAAGTTCACGGTTTCTTCAAATAATGTATGCTGAAAGTGTTTGCCAAGGTTTCAAGAAAAAAATTTCCCTGCTTTGATTCTTGCAAGTTTCAAGAGTATGAAATGTTCGGTTAACCCGAACTTAGACCTTTTTAATTTTTTATTAGAGATTAGTCATTTATCAAGAGGTAAAAACACTTCTTAATCTCTGAGTACGGTTTTGTACATCTGCATCTGTAGTCGAACTTACAACAGCTGGCCAGTCGTTTCTTCTTTTTGCAATTTTGCGCTGGTTGGAGATTCCTAGTGTAGCCAGGTCCTTCTCCACCTGGTCTTTCCAACGAAGTGGAGGTCTCCCTCTTCCTCTGCTTCCCCCGGCGAGTACAAAATAGAAATCCTTCAGAGCTGGAGTGTTTTCGTCTATTTGGACAATTTTTGCGACCGTCAACTTCCTTATTTTTTTTTTAATAACTTTTTTTAAGCATTTGAGTATAAAATTGTTCACAAAATACGCTTTAGCTTAAGTAATTGTTATGTAATACGCTTGCAATTTTGACGGCCGGATTAAAAAAGTTACGTTTCGAGGCAACTAGTCAGCGTTTTGGTACTATACATCCGCTGCATGAAGCAGAGTGGTTCTGGGACTTATTTTTTCGAAAATATTCGGAGTAAACCAATCAAAATTCTAGACTAAATTTTTTAATAGTTTTTCAATTGACTAAAGCGAAAAACCTTTTTTCATTTTTCGAAAATTGTAGAGGTATCGCCCTCCTTAATGATGGTTTCTAGATAGAGGAAATTAACGACAGGGAGTCGCCTTGCCTTAAACCTCGTTTGTTATCGAACGGCTCGGAATGGTCCTTCCTGATCCTGATAGAGCTTTTAGTATTGTTCAACGTAGCCACCCCGATAAGATCCAATCAGTTTGTTGACTGTGGACTTTGATCTTTCACACAATACGCTCGAAGGACCTTATACGCGATGGCTTATTCCATGGTAGTTGGCGTAGATTGTGGGGTCATCCGTTTTGTGGATTGGGTAGAGCACAGTTAAATTTCAATCGGTGGGCATGCCTACCATATTCTACAAAGAAGCTGATGCATGCTCCTTATCAGCTCGGTCGGCAATCCATCGGCCCCCGCCGCTTTGTTGTTCTTCAGACGGGGGATTGCTATTCGAACTTCTTCATTGTCGGGCAATGGAACATTTGCTTTATCGTCATCGATTGGGGAATCGGGTTCGCCTTCTCCTGGCGTTATGCATTCCCTGCCATTCAGCAGGATGAAGAAGTGTTTTCTCCATCATTTTCGTATGCTTTGGCTATAGATCACATCTGGGGATTTTACAAGAGTATGCTCCGGTCTTGAAGCCTTCTGTTAGCCGCCATACCTTATCGTAGAATTTCAGCCAGCTTATCAATCTATTGTTCTTTTGCATTTTTCTAAAACCAATGGTTTCGTTTGCAGCTGTACGTAAGGAGCTTGAAATGCCGTACCATAATTCCTTTATACCGATTTTCTGAGGAGTGCTTTTAGAGTTCGGCTGTCTGTTTTAATTTCAGCTTCTCGACGTCGGATTTTCCTTGTTTTTGTTGACGTGCGTAACCCACAAATACATACAACTTGTATTAACAGTATTTTGTATACAATCATTGGAATTACTAAATAAGTAAAACTAAACTAACAAACTAAGTGGACTTTTATGGAAGTCACCTTTTTCGAGGCAATAATATCCAAATGACCTTTGAAACAGCTCTCAAATAGTTCAACACAATGTCTCTCCACAATTTTAATTTAATACTACGCTGGTCGCAGGTAAATACATGATAGTATTCATGGGTTTATACTGTCCTTAAGCTAGCAGCAGGGCTTACGTACATTTCACATTTTCAATTATGTCGTCTGAGTGTTATCAGCAATCGACTAGTTTCGGCCCCATTGCCGTGCATTGCTCTATCTGAATCAATGAAAGTAATTAGAGTAATGCATTTTCCCTGAGTATAATTATTGTCTTCATATTGCATTGAAATTTCACTGACTGACATCGGACCGTTAATGATGCCAATGAAAGTTCATTCCCGCCCTTACTGGTGGAAAATGTACGGTAAAATTATATGCAGGTACATAGTAGAGACGTAAGTATAGTATATTACTGTGTGCGTGAGGTGTGGTATATATAAATTTTTATGTGGTTTACGAAACAGTTTTCTGGGCAATCATTAATTTACAGACGATGAGAAAACAACAACTACATACATATTTGCAGTTGCAACGTACTTATTATTGAATTGCAGAACAATAAAAAATATCAAACTATATATTTCGTATATAAAAGAAGGACTATCGCCTTACACCTTTATGTGTTTAATAAAAGACATAGTTCACTTTTCATTTAAGATTGCAGGGGTAAGCACATACAATATTATAAAATATGTGTATCTGTATACTATATACAATACCAAAAGTAGAGAACAGCTTACTTTGAGGTGAGTTTTCATATCAAACAAATCATCCTCATTCCGAATTTATAATTTAATTAAAAATTATAGGATTGCGAAGCATATGATGCCTACTTCAATGTAACTGTTAAAATCAGAACAAACAATGCGCTCCACATATGTCATGTAACACTTGCAGATATAATCTGGATGATGATTTTATTTCAATTTTTTATACCCTGAACAGGGTATATTAAGTTTGTCACGAAGTTTGTAGTGAGCGTGGCCCCGCCCCCTACTAAGTTGTTTGTACACATCTCGGAAACTACTACAGCTTTGTCAACCAAACTCTACAGAGTCGTTTCCTTCAGGCATTTCCATATACAGTTCAAAAATGGAAGAAATCGGATAATAACCACGCCCACCTCCCATACAAAGGTTATGTTGAAAATCACTAAAAGTTCGTTAATCGACTAACAAAAAACGTCAGAAACACTAAATTTTTCGGAAGAAATTGCAGAAGGAAGCTGCACCCAGGCTTTTTTTTTAAATTGAAAATGGGTGTGACCTCGCCCACTTATGGACCAAGAACCATATCTCAGGAACTACTTGACCCATTTCAATGAAATTCGGTATATAATATTTTCTTAACACCCTGATGACATGTACGAAATATGGGTGAAATCGGTTAACAACCACGCCTTCTTCCAACATAACGCTATTTTGAATTCCATTTGATGCCTTCTCTGTATAATATACATATACATATGGAACCAATGATGATAGCGGAATAAAACTTTACACAAATACGGTATTTGAAAAATATGTAAATGACGGATAATGAAATCTCGATTACCATTTTATCGTGCGAGAGTATAAAATGTTCGGTGACACCCGAACTTAGCCCTTCCTTACTTGTTAAGATATCGTTTTGAAATTTTGCAAACGTCATTTTCTCTTCAAGAAGCTGTCATACAAACTGAGCGATCGGAATTAAGTTCTTGAATGGAAAACTTTCACATTTAACATATAGCTGCCATAGAAACTGAACGGTCGGAATCAAGTTCTTGTATGGAATACCTTCATATTTGGCAAGATATGTATATTCTGCCATACAAACTGAACAATTGGAATCAAGGGCCATTCGTCGGAATCAAGGGCTGAAAACTTTCGCATTTGACGTGTAATCTTCACGAAAATTGGCATGGATTACTGCTTCAGGTAATAACATAATCTCCGAAAAATTTGTTCAGATCGGATTACTGTAGCATATAGCTTCCATACAAACTGAACACATAGTTACTAAAAGAAATTCATCTGTGAAGGGTATATTAGCTACGGTGCAGCCGAAGTTAACCTTTTTTCTTGTTTATATTAATTATTAACTATATCGATAACATGATTACATATTCCATGTAATATCAGAGAGGCAAGAGATCTGCACTCAACGATGTCCAGTCCAAATCAGTAGTCAAATTCTTTTCAAAAACTTGCTTCGTTGATGTCTCCAATTCAGCGATAAATTTTCATTAGCATACAGCTGCGTTACACTTTAACTGAGTATATATGTAGATATGTATGTCAAATGCCAACTCATCGTTCTTAATTAAGCATAGTATTTTTCAACGGTAGCATACTTTAAGAGACTTGCATATTAGACATTTGGTTCATGGGTTTTGGTGTTTTATAAATAGAAATTCCATAAGTTAAGAAAATTTAAAAAAAATTCAGGAAGAAAGGGCTAAGTTTGGGCGTAAGGGAACATTCTATACTCTTGTTACTTGCAATGATCAAATCTAGCAATTGGCAAATCTTAATATTACAAAATGTTACGAAAGAATCCAACATTGTTCGACGAAATCGCGAATACATTAAAATCAAATTTATAACTCATATTGTAGGTCAGGGACTCACTTAATGTCACAACTCTATTTCACTTCCAGTCCGGAGATATAGATGTACAAAATTTAAATAAGAAGATCGGAATTTATTGTACGTTTTAGGAATACAACAACATATCGCTGATTTGCGCCCACGCCCCGACGGAAGAGAAGGACGATGTGACCAAAGATGTCTTTTTATGAGTGCTTGTCGCACTTTTCAAAGAGCTGCCCCCGCCACGATGTCAAAATCGTGCTTGGCGACTTTAACGCCAGGGTGGGTAAAGAAGGTATCTTTGGCACTACGGTCGGTACATTCAGCCTCCACGACGAAACATCCCCAAATGGGGTGAGGCGGATCGACTGCGCGGGGCCCCGAAATATAGTTATCTGCAGTACTAGATTCCAGCATAATAAGATTCATCAAGATACCTGGCTGTCTCCGGATCGATAACCTACCAACCAGATCGATCATGTTGTGATAGATGGAAGACACGTCTCCAGTGTTTTAGATGTGCGTGCGCTCCGAGGTCCTAACATCGACTTGGACCACTATCTTGTTGCAGCCAAGATTCGCACCCGCCTCTGTGCAGCAAAAAACGCACGCCAACAAACACAAGGAAGGTTCGACGTCGAGAAGCTGCAATCACAACAGAAAGTAGAACGATTTTCTTCGGCTTTTATTTCCTGCTCTCAGAGAGCACTCGTCAACAACTCGGTATAAAGGAATTATGGGACGGCATTTCAAACTCCTTACGTACAGCTGCATACGAAACCCTTGGTTTTCGGAAAGTGCAAAAGAACAACTGGTACGACGAGGAGTGCCGCGCCGCAGCGGAGATAAAACAGGCTGCCTACCTCGCAACGTTACGATCGACCACTACACGTGCGGGATGGGATAGATACCGAGAGTTGAAGAGGGAAGCGAGACGCATTTGCAGACAGAAGAAGAAAGAGGCCGAAATGCGTGAGTATGAAGAGCTTGATAAGCTGGCCGACAGGGGTAATGCTCGAAAATTCTACGAAAAAATGCGGCGGATTACAGAAGGTTTCAAGACCGGAGCATACTCTTGTATAACCCATAAAGGTGATCTAGTGACCGATGCCCAGATCATACTTAAATTATGGAGGGAACACTTCTCCAGCCTGCGGAATGGCAGTGAATGCACAAAGCCAGGAGAAGGCGAACCCGATTCCCCAACCGATGACGATGGAGCAGACGTTCCATTGCCGACCATGAAGAAGTTCGAATAGCAATTACACGCCTGAAGAACAACAAAGCGGCAGGGGCCGATGGATTGCCGGCCGAGCTATTCAAACACGGCGGAGAAGAACTGATAAGGAGCATGCATCAGCTTCTTTGTAAAATATGGTCGGACGAAAGCATGCCCAACGATTGAAATTTAAGTGTGCTATGCCCAATCCATAAAAAAGGAGACCCCACAATCTGCGCCAACTACCGTGGGATTAGCCTCCTCAGCATCGCATATAAGGTTCTATCGAGCGTATTGTGTGAGAGATTAAAGCCCACCGTCAACAAACTGATTGGACCTTATCAGTGTGGCTTCAGGCCTGGAAAATCAACAACCGACCAGATATTCAGCATGCGCCAAATCTTGGAAAAGACCCGTGAAAGAAGAATCGACACACACCACCTCTTCGTCGATTTCAAAGCTGCTTTCGACAGCACGAAAAGGACCTGCCTTTATGCCGCGATGTCTGAATTTGGTATCCCCGCAAAACTAATACGGCTGTGTAAACTGACGTTGAGTAGCACCAAAAGCTCCGTCAGGATCGGGAAGGACCTCTCTGAGCCCTTCGATACCAAACGAGGTTTCAGACAAGGCGACTCCCTATCGTGCGACTTCTTCAACCAGCTGCTGAAGAAAATAGTTCGAGCTGCAGAACTAATTAGATAAGGTATCATCTTCTATAAGAGTGTACAGCTGTTGGCGTATGCCGATGATATTGATATCATCGGCCTCAACACCCGCGCCGTTAGTTCTGCTTTCTCCAGACTGGACAAGGAAGCAAAATGTGTCTGGTACTGAGCGATGGCAAAAAGAAATATCTCCTGTCATCAAACAAACAGTCGTCGCACTCGCGACTTGGCTCTCACGTCACTGTTGACAGTCATAACTTTGAAGTTGTGGATAATTTCGTCTATCTTGGAACCAGCATTAACACCACCAACAATGTCAGCCTGGAAATCCAACGCAGGATTGCTCTTGCCAACAGGTGCTACTTCGGACTGAGTAGGCAATTGAAAAGTAAAGTCCTCTCTCGACGAACAAAAGCTAAACTCTATAAGTCGCTCATAATTCCCGTCCTGCTGTATGGTGCAGAGGCTTGGGCGATGACAGCAACCGATGAGTCGACGTTACGAGTTTTCAAGAGAAAAATTCTGCGAAAGATTTATGGTGCTTTGCGCATTGGCCACGGCTAATATCACATTCGATGGAACGATGAGCTGTACGAGATATACGACGACATTGACATAGTTCAGCGAATTAAAAGACAGCGGCTACGCTGGCTAGGTCATGTTGTCAGGATGGATGAAAACACTCCAGCTCGGAAAGTATTCGACGCAGTACCCGCTGGGGGAAGCAGAGGAAGAAAAAGACCTCCACTCCGTTGGAAGGACCAAGTGGAGAAGGACCTGGCTTGGCTTGGAATATCCAATTGGCGCCACGTAGCGAAAAGAAGAAACGACTGGCGCGCTGTTGTTAACTCGGCTATAATCGCGTAAGCGGTGTCTACGCCAATTAAGAAGAAGAAGATTGGGGATATGCGATTTGAAAAAATATTATTAACATTTTTAAGAAAGCTTGTTCACTCAATGTCATTAAAATATTACACTACTGTGATCAAATTGAAAGGTGAATTTTGTGCATTTCATCTCTTTCAAAGTAATCCCCTCCCGCCGCAATACACTTATGCCAACGAATTTTCCAGTCAAATGCTCCGTCGTGATGGCCATCAGAGACTTCTTCGATTCAGCTTTCTTATCCTCAATTTAGTCAAAACGGTGTCGTCGGAGTGGTCATATGAATTTGCTGAATAGTCAGAAGTTACACGAAGATAAATCAGGCGAATGAGGTGGTTGTAGCACGATATTAGTTGAAAATGTGGCGAAACTACCACGAATAACCAATGCAGTATGAGATGGTGCATTATCGCATCAATCAGTATATTCAGACATAGTATAAATCGAAGAATTCACTTTTAGAGCCTCACAAAACGACGCGTATCTCAAATACTAATGAATATTTTGTCGTGAAATTTAGCATAGATTTCACGAACAGTACTACCAACTTACAGAAAAAAAAATTTACCGATTTGAAAAACACGCGAAGTACATATAAATTAAAAATTCACCTTTCAATTTGATCTCAGTAGTACGTTAAAATCAGAAACTCGGAAATATTTGTTTCCGGTATGCATGGCTAGAGCAACTTTTAAAGTAAGCTACTTCAATCACAAGTTACACTGTTATCAGAAAATTTCAATAAGATAACTCACATATTGGCCGATATCTGCTGTATAAAGTCCGCTGGAAGTTCAAAAGTCTTTATATTAGGTATACTCTGGCTAAGGGAAGGGATGACACCATTCAAGCCATTTTTGATATATTTGTAATTGTAGCGACAAACTATAATTAGGTAAGAATTATCTCCGAGTTTCAATTATTTGTCTTACACATTGACCGATATTTTTAATAAAAAGTCAGCCAAATGCACTGCTGTCCTTATCTGCGGCATTAAGCGGATTCAACAGTTCTGGTTCAATTTTGACAATTTTTACATTTGAGATGGCATACCTTAAAGGTACTATTTGTGTCAAATTTTATCCCGATATATTCATTGATGCTTGATTTCTATACCACAAAATGAAACAATCAGATGGAATTTAAAGTTGGGTTTCCGATTTCCTTTTTCGCACTATAATAGGATAATTTCACCTACCGAATTTGGTGGAAATTAGCCCGGCAGGTCCGGAGATACATATGTGATTACATTTAAAGATAAGCTCTATCACACCCATCATCCAACCCTCTTCTCTGACAGTTTTATCGCACTTTTAGTAGTGTTCAACCAAACCGTTAAATGGTGAGTCGACGAAGATGTCGAAAATATTTGCCCTGCGCAATTCTGGTTATTATAGCTTTAATGGTTTGGGAAATATTTACAGTAAACCTATATGGAAAAATTTTCAAACCACAGTTAGCCCTCCTTAATGAGACTCGTTTTACCAAATTACAGCTTTATAACTATATTAATCTGCGGCTTAGTTTTGGCAATTTATAGATTTTCTAATAAAGGCTTTTTAGTTCAGTGACACTCTACAAATATCAAAAGAACATATTATTTAAATATATTTCAGATGCCAGGTGATCGCCCTATAAGTTTACACCAATGAAAACGATGGCAAATATATTCCTGGTATTCTCCGGATCTGACTCCATTTACAGTCTAGTTTGCCTTAAACCTTGAAATAATGTTCCCTGGAAAGCATCATCATCATCGCGAATGATTCCTTACCAACTGTTCTCCAAGTCTGTAAATAAAATGTTGAAAGTTGACAATAATAAGAGTATCCCCTTTGATAGCGACTATGTCATATTCATATTGTTGGAAAATTCTCGTGAGTGAAAATGATTATTAAATCAGAATTTTTTATCCATAGGTATAATAGTTTGAATTTTCTGCTTTCCGAATAGGGCTCCAACGTCCTTTTTTAATGAATCCCCTTGCAAATCTGAACCTAATCTCTTTTTAAATTCCAAATATGTACTTTCCAAAATGTATGCCGCTTCTGAGTTTATCCGCTTTTATTTTTCGGACTGCAAACCCACATGCCCACTTAGCGTTGTGTTTCTACTGTCGTGAGCGGCCATTAAAATTTTAAGCTGCGCAAACAAACGTAAACTTATTTAATATGTTGGAGTGACATTAAAATGCGTGTGCGCTGCTATTCATATAGTTTTGCGGTGGGACATCCTAGTTCATATATTAAATGTGTGTTAGGGACGTACCCTCTACACATTTGTATCACAGTTGCAAACAGTTTGAATTTTGAATTGCTTTTCAACAAAAGTATGAGTTTATGTACCTATGTGCCCGAATTCGGATGAGGACGCATGGATGTATATTTACGTAGGTACTTGTTTGTTCATCCGCATGTGTACATGTTCATTAGAGTTTTCAACTTTCTGTATCGTTTTAGTCCACTGTTATTATTATTACATATTGTTATTAAGCCGAAATGCATTTTAATCCATGCTACGTTGAAGTATCCTAATGAATACGTAATGGTAATGGGTAATTCGGTAATTCTAAAATAACTTAGATTGGAATGGGAGAATGAGAGAAAATTGTAATGCCTTGCAAATAATAATTATAGTTATTGTTATTTGTTAGTGTGTGTATAAATAGGCAATGCTCAATACATACATATATCGGGTAGTTTTCAATGAGTCAATACTATTTTCGAAGTTTTCTTTTTGACAGCTGTTTTTGTTGCCATTTAATAACGAACAAAATTATTACAGAACATTAATTATTCGGTTTGCGAGACGTATCCCACGCTGTGTCATATAATGGGTTGACATAATCGCCCAGCAGCGTCAGTAATTCGAACAACCATGGTCCCATTTCGCACCAAGGATAATGTATACTCTCGGAGACGGCGTACAGTGCACTGTGAATCGTGTTGTGTGTATTGAAGATGGCCAGTATGCAAAATACTCTTTATGCAAAATTTTGCTGAAAGATCTTGATTTGTAAGCGTGTCACGCGTACAGTGAATGGGTCCAAAACGAGATGGTCACCGATTCTGATTTTCAGCCCAATTTTGGTTGAATGGGTATGTTAGTAAAAAAATTATCAAAAAATCACTGTTCGGAATGATCTATGTGTCGAAGGGATCATTAGTTTCTATTCCTTCAAAAAATTAATCTGGATATAGTGTAAAAGTCAAGGAGGAATGCAATAAAACCATGCCATCGCCATCCAAGTGCGTGTGGAGACGCATGAAAAATTAGGAGATTTACGTGAATTTTTTTAAAAGAAAGTACTGATTGAATGTTTCATACAACGAAACAACAAATTCATTGAAGAAAACTTTTGGTGAGCGCACTTCTAGCATTGCGGGGCTTTGGCTCGTGCGATTTAACACCGCTTGGATATTTTTTGGTAGGTTAGGTGAAGTCGCTTGTTTATGCAGATAAGTCCGAAACGATTGATGCCGATTATTTGAGCCGAGTTAACAACAGCTATTTGGCGCTAATTCGCGATACCAAGTGTAGGTCCCCTCCACCTGGTCTTTCCACCGCAGTGGAGGTCTTCCTCCTGGAGTATTCTCTTTCATTCGCACAAAATGACCTAGCCAGTCGTTTGATTCTCGTTCAGCTAATCGTTACTTCGACTGCAGTAATCGCCGTTGCCAAAGTGCAAAGGACCATAACGGGAAACCTTTCTCTCGAACACTCGTAAGGCCGACTCATCAGATGATTGCATTTTTCAAGCCTCGGCACCATATTGCAGGACAGGAATAATGAGGGACTTGTAAAGTTTGGTCTTCATTCATAGAGAGACGAATTTACTTTTCGATTGCCTATCCAGCCGATAGTAGTACCTGTTGGCAAGAATGATTCTGTGTCCGATATCAAGGCTGATTTTGTTGATGCTGGTTTTAAGATAGACAAAATTATCTACGTCTTAAAATTTATGACTGTCAGCATTGACGTCTGAGCTAAGTCGCGAATGCGATGACTGTTTGTTTGATGACAGGAGACATTTCGTCTTATCCTCGTTTACAACCAGATCCATTCTCTTCGCTTCCTTATCCAGTCTGGAGAAATCAGAACTGACGGCGCGGTTGTTAAGGCTATCTGCATACGCCCGCAGCAGTATACTCTTATAGAAGATTGTACCTTCACTGCTTAGCTCTGAAACCTCGCTTGGAACGGTTCCGAGATTTCTTCTCGACCCTGAGGAACCCTTTGGTATTGCCCAACGTCAGCTTTCACAGCCGTATTAGTTTTGCGGGTATACTAAGTTCAGACATAGCGGCATTGAGGTAGTTCCTTTTCGTGCTATCGAAGGCGGTTTTAAAATCGACGAAGAGGGTTTCAGTTTTTTACACATTACACTCGATTAAGATCTATTATGCGAAAACCCGTTTTGCTATTGGTTGTGATAGTAGCTTCCCAACGTCGAACCTTTCCTTTGTTGACGGGGCGGGCGTGTATCTTTACGTCAAGGACATTGGAGACATGTCATCCATCTTTTCCAACATGATCGTTTCGAACTTTTTAATCCGGAGACAGTCAAGAAGATTGATAAATTTTCTAATGCTTGAATCTAGTACTAAATAGTAGAACCATATTTCCGGTCCCTGCTGGTAGGCTTCGCATTTTGGAAAAGTTTCGCCAGCAGAGTTTTGCAACTGTTGCACCAAAGACGCCATCTTTGGCGGGTTGCAAACGTCATAAGCGCGCTCCAGCTGTTCATTAAAAGACTTTTGGGTCATATCGGTCTTCTATTCCGTCGATGCGTGGGCGCAAATTCATCCACCGGTTTTTTTTGAAAATTGCCACCAGGAACAAGTTTTTGTTTTTCAGCACAGCCATAACAATCTGACAATACATAATAGTTTATCACCGCGACAAAACCAATTAATCAATATAAATATAAATAAAATATACTTTAAGCAAATAATCAACTTTAGTGCTGTTAATTATCAACAGTGTTATCAGTTAGGGGGTGTTTTCAAGCGATTTAATTTATTAGTTTTAATGAAATTAATTGCGTGTTGTCTGGGTACTGCACTGTGATGTGAGTTGTATAAAAATCATCGTAAACTAAGTATACAAAAAATTAAAAGGACAATTGTAGTTGACTGAGTTGTCCAAATGCGGTTAAAAACAAGCATTTCAAAATATTATTATTCAGTTGTTATAGAAAGGTGAGGACTATTACATCCACCGTTCCCATGAGAACTGTCAACTGGGCAGCTTTCGACAAAATTATTAGGAGAATGTTCTTTGTCTTTACATTAAAAGGTAAGTAATTATTCAAAATGTCGTTGTGTGATCCGATTTTAACACTTGCTTCGAAGTATTTCTTGGATGCCCTAAAATAACCTAGTATGAATATTTTGTAGGAAAATTGGTCCAAATTGTTTAAATTATTATGTATTCGGCGTAGCAAGCAGTGTTTGGCCGTTATAAATCATAAACGTATAACGTTCAACACTGACGATTTACCAGAACTATAACACCTCAAGCAGTCGGGTGCAACGTTTTTTAGACCTTTACTCTGACCCATTTCGAGGTTTCCTACTTTTTTTTAAGGAAAAAACACAAGAAAAAACTTCAAATTTATTGAGGAATGTTTATTATCATCGAAAAAACATTCTTTGGCATTTATTTTCTGAAGATCTCCTATCAAAATTGTTAGGTCCTTTGAGTCCAACTTTCGATGACTCGTTGGATCATTTGGACTGGTAACTAGCGAATGGCTGACGTAGTGTTCCAAGGACTGAACCGAAACAGGATAGTCCGCATAGACTTTAGACTTTACATATCCCCACAGGAAAAAGTATAACTAATAAGTAATAATCACACGATCTTAGTGGCCAATCGACCGGCCCAAAACGTGAAATTATCTGCTAACGAAGAGATCTCTCAGTATATTCATTGATTGATACCATAAGTGGCGCCATCTTGTTCAAACCAAATGTCGCCGAGATAGCGAGCTTCATTTTCAGGCCTCAAATAGTCGATCATTATGACGCGATAATGGTAGCCATTGACGGTTACGTTCTCAACGGCATCATGTGTGAAGGAATATAGACCGATGATTCCATCGGCTCACAAACCACACCAAACCATTATCTTTTCTGGATGAAATGGCCGCTCTTGAATCTCTTCAGGTTGCTCTTCATCCCAAATGCCACAATTACGCTTGTTTATATACCCATTAAGCCAGAAATGAGCCTTATCGCTGCACACACTTTGGTCCCATTTTCGTGGAACTTTTCACGAGCCCATAGAGCGAGGAGATGTCGCTTGGGAAGATCGAGCGGCTTGAGTTCTTACAAAGGCTGTATTTTTATTTAAGATCTCTACGAATCATGCGCGATCTGTCAAAAAAAGACTATTGAAACAAGTTCCTCTACTTAGGTCACCCGTTATATACTATAAAAGCACGGGCTAAAATTTCTCGCCTATTTACCCACCGTGTTCTACTCTCGCTTTGAACATGTAGTTCTTTGTCATCCACTAGAGCATATAATAGGCAGCGGGCGTTACTTTATGGTAGAAGACTGAGATGTAACTGCGCAATTAGCAGAGGGCGCGATTGCATAAATAAACTTGTGGTTAACCGATTGTGGTTTGCTGGCTGTTTTGTTTATGGCGCTCACACAAAGCTGATTAGAAAATCGCTTGGTTTCATTGATGTAAGTACGTATAATTATTCAAAGTTAATTATCACTTGTAATTAAAATCAATTTAGTATGTACTTACATATATATTCCATTATATAAAGGCGCTAATCAAAAAAAGTAATTATTACTTACTTCGAGAGAATATATTAAGTTGTGAAATTCGGGTCACTCAGAATAGAAACCAATATTAGATGTGGCACCTATTAGAGAATTGATGCGCAGTTGCATATTATCTAAATTTGGTATGACAGAACGAGTGAGCAATGACGCACTTTTATTGCACGTTGATAGTTCCGTGAATTACGGCGAGGGTGTGATAGATCCTGTGAAGACCAGTAGCATTGTTGCTTATCTTAATTTCCTGCTCACGTCACAGCAACACGGAATCACGCACTAAGATTTTCCTATTTTTTTTACTTTCTACTACATATCAATTTTGTATAAAATATGGAAAAAATATATCTTCCTTTAACTGGCGTATGTATAACGACATTCACCTCAGATCATTTTTATATTCAGCCAATGTAATGTCCTTCACAATTGTATTTGTTGGAGTAATAACGTGTATAACCAAATATTTACATATATAGATTTGATCGGTCAGTTTATATGCTACAGTGGTTCGATCCCAACAATAGTTTCGGAAATTGTCTGGGAAAATAATCAACGCCAACTTTCGTGAAGACATCTTGTCAAATAATAAGGCTTTCCAGAATTTGATAACAACTATCTCATACTTATCAGTGATAAGGTAAGTTTGGAGTTTTGGCGACTCGAGTGTTGCAGTCTTGCAACTGTTATTAAGAAGGTTTTGACAACGAGTGCTTTTGTGTTGTTCACAGTAACTTGAAATATTCATCTCTAACGATTACAATTTTTAACGTGGTTTAACTCAGCAACAGCGCGTTGATGAACATAATTAAATTTTAATGATGACGCTCCATCAAGGCTCAGTATGATAAATTCAATTGAGGTATCAAATCAATCCCAGATGAATTTCTCGAAGGTCATCCAAAATCAGTCGTTGTTCCGGAAATCATTGATGCTGTAACTGATTGGGATAACTATAGGTTTTAGTGTGACCAGATTTGACTGTAAAAGAGAATTGTTTTGCGTTGGATCCTACAAAAACTGTCAATCGCGTTAAAAAGGCTCGTGTCGATTGGAAGATATGAAATGTTAAAAAGCAGGTCTATGACATAGTGACAGATGATGAATCATGAATTTACGCTTATGTGCCTCGACACCTGAAATAGCGTTTGATGCGTTCAGAATGCATGATTTGGAGATATTTCCATCAGAGTGCTTAAGGGGGTATTCTACTCCAGAAAGTGTCGTAAAAAAAAAGCAATTAATGTTTTTACTATCCATTTTTTATGGTGTTTTTATTGATATCTTAAGAATACTGAAAAAAATATTTACAAAAAAATATTAAAAATTAAAATAATTAGAGGGGGAGAGACAGGTGTAAAAAAAATGGCGCATCCTGGTGACATTGATCCTGACTCTCCTGGTGGTCTGAAAAAAAAAAATCAAAAGAAATTCTTAATCAGTAAGGATGCTGTTATAGTCCCTACCTCAGGGAACACGAAAAAAAAAAATTTTTGAAAAATGGCGACTGCCTGAAAATAAAAATCATTTTTACGCTTTTTTTTTGAAATTCCTGATTTTTTTTAAATATTAAAAAACAAAAATTTTGACACGATGCTTATAGGAACGATAAAGGATTATATAAAGAAGGTTCACACAAAATTTCAAGTAAATTGTATAGAACTTGAGATAATGCCGGTACCGTGTGGAAAAAAGTAGTTTCGAGAAAAAGGCGTTTAAAAAATTCCATACGGCCGAACCGGGCTAGGTACTGCGTCATTAAAGTAACTGTAGCTCTTAAAATAATTTTAATTTTTAAAAATCCTTTTGAGGATATGTTCTTAAGGGTCTAAACTTTAAATATATGAAAAAACAAATCGATTTTTCAAAATTCTAGAGTAGAATACCCCCTGAAATTGTAAAGATCTTAATTGAGATTGATTTCTGACTATTAATGTTCGTTTTTGCTCTCCATTCCCAAAATTTAAAAGGAAAAAGAACGTGTACAAGATTTCAGAACGATATTTCAAACAACGAAACGTAGACGGACAGCCAGACGGACATGGCTAAATCAACCTCATAAAGCTAATTCTGAATATTATAAACTTCGTGGTAAATTTAATAAACCCTGTTAAGGATATAAAGAGTTCTCTCGCAGATCTCAAATTTTAATTCCATACTTTTGTTATATGTATAAAAACCACTGTTAGCATACATTGTAACGTAACAAGTACCGAAAATTGTAGTTTAAGTTCGGCCGGTAAATGATATTTCAAAAAACTGTATCTTGCTAAGTTCGTAGGTCCGTCTTTAATTACTCTGCCAAACCCTTCTAGGTGTTCTGCCAACCAGTTTGTTTATTGCTACTTAAGTCAGTACACCTCAGTTGGGTTTTTTATAATGGATAAAAATATCGAACAAACATTTTGTCTCATTTTTTGTATTTCTAACGCAATTTCATGTGCGTAATCGATGGGAATGTTGGATAAGGCTTATGGTGATTCAAAAACATAAGACTACGAGTGGTATCAGTTCTTTAAAGACGTCGAGAGATCGTTCCCGACATGCGTCGTTCTGGACGACATTCGACTTCTTCAACTAATGAAAATATTTAAAAAATTTAGGATATGGGGCATGAAAATCGCCAGGAAAGTATTAGAGAGATGGCAAGAGAGCTCGACATTTTTCGCGAGTCCGTTCGAATGATATTGATATGGATGAGACATGGGTTTATAAGATATATCATGCATTTTTTAAGAGCTTGATAACTTTTTCAGTCGATTGAAGAAAAAACATAAAATTTGCAAAATCTCATCGGTTCTTTATTTGAAACGTTAGATTGGTTGATGACATTTACTTTTTGAAGATAATTTCATTTAAATGTTGACCGCGGCTGCGTCTTAGGTGGTCCATTCGTAAAGTCCAATTTTGGGCAACTTTTATACAGCATTTCGATAGCTGATTTCTTCGGAAATGTTGTCTTATATTTTGGAATAGTTGCTGGCTTATTTCGACTTTCTTGACGTTCTTCAGCCCCACAAAATAGTCTAAAGGCGTTAAATCGCAATACTTGATGAAATCTTACGGGTCCATTTCTTGAGATGAATTGTTCTCCATGAGTTTTCCCTCAAAATGGCCAATAGAATGCGTTTTTTATTTCGCCATCTGTTGAAAATCCATGTCAAAAAAGTTCAGTTTAAGATTTTTGGCAACAAAAAGTTTGTAAGCATCGAAAGCTAGCGATCGCCATTCAATAATATTGCGTCCAACAATCTTTGAATACTTATAGTATTCATTTAGCTTACAAACCACACCAAACAGTGCTTTTACGGGATGCATGATATTTTATATTGGGGTTGCTTTCAATAAAACCCAAATGCTTAGGCAATTTTGCTTAAATCTAATATTCAACCAAAAGCATGAATATTAAAAACTTTTACTCGATAAAAAGCGGATTTTCTGCCAATACTTTGAAGGGCTGTTCACTGAAAATTCGACGTTGTGGCAGATCGTTCGGCTTCAGAATCTTGCACGAGCTGATTTTATACACAGGTTTAATTCTTTGCGTAAAATCTTCCATGTGGTGATAAATACCCAATTGCTGCGAACGGCGACGAATCGACATTTCACGGTCTTCAGCACACACTCTCGAAACAGACGCAATATTCTCTTCTGTGGCAACGCATTCGTGTGGTTGGTTTAATGCAAGCAATATGCATGCATAAATTTGGAATTATGACAAAATCGGACGTAAAGGAATGACACATTTCGTTCCGAACACTGATTTTGGTAATAAACATTCAATGATTTGCAAGCGTTGCTCGTTATTTTAGTCTATTCATGATGAAATGTCAAAGCATACTGAGCATCTTTCTCTTTGACACCAGTAGAAATCCCACCATCAAATCTGTCAAATACTAATGACTGAAAATCCTAACCTCAAAAAAATCACCCGATACATGCATACAAGCCAACAATCATCGGATAACCCGTTTTCAGTCGATTGAAGAGATAAAACAAAATTCGCTGTAAGAGCTGAAGGCCACCTAAAAAGTGCTTATGAAAACTGTTTCGATGACTGGAGAAGTATATTACTTTAAAGGCGGCAACATAAATTTTGTCACAATGTATATCAGAATATTCGCCAACGATTATACAGCGATTCGATAACTGATTTTCGAAAACAAAAATGTGGTAATATATTTTGTAAACATCACGATCAACCATATTTCGCTTTCTTACCATTTTTTCAGCTTTCTTTATTATACGAAATACCGATGAAATCAGATGTATGGATTTATTTTCTTTATAAAAAAATAAAAACCTCTCCTCTGTAAAGCACGAGTCAAACCCTTGGAGTTAATAAAAATAAATGCGTTTTTTATTTCCCATTGCTAATAAAATCCATCAAAAAGTTGTTTAAGATGTATAAGTATTATTAAATTTTTATTGAAAGCTGGATTTCTCATTTAAATAATATCTACCACAACGCTGAATACTTATAGTATTCATTTAGTACTTATGAATTTTAGTACTTATGTGCACTTACTGGTATGATATTTTATATTGGGGTACGCTTTCAATAAAACCCGAAAGCTTAGCAATTGAGAACAAATCTAATATTTTATCTAAAAGCATGAATATTAAAAACTCGGTTTACTCACACATTGGGACATTTCTGTTTGCACAGTTATACTGTGAACTGCTGTTTCACATTTGAAATTGATGTGTAGCATTCCTGAATGCGCTCATACATACTCCTTACAAAGATTCACCATTAGGTACACAGAGGGCCATGTTAATTTTCGCACATGCATATGCATTTGATAAATAAATTGGTGTACGTTGGAGACCACAAAAAGCGTGGCACGCATCCCGCAGCACACACCGCCTCGGCCTCATGAGCATTCACAGTGGCAAGCTCATAAATATTGAGTGGGCAAGCATATGCGTGCATAAATTTGGAATTATGACAAAAATTCCGTAAAGGAATGACACAAATCGTTCCAAATGTAGCCATCGACATTTCTGAGCGGAGTCGGTGGGGTCATGTTATTTTAGCCGACGAATAAGTAAGGGTAAGGTTTTTGTATTAGAAGCGAAATGTTAGTAGAAAATTGAGCTCCGCCATCAATTCTAGTTATTTAAGTTTGTAATAATTTAACATAAAGCATCCAATAATCTTCTCACCTTTATCGTATATAGCAAACGATAGAGCTTACTTCCCGTTTTCAGCGCATAGTAGTCAAGATATCAGACATATGTATATATTTTAAAGCATAGATTAGTTCTTTTTACGAATTTTGTGTGCAATACTATTTAGTCGTATGACAACATCAGAGAATTGCTAAATCTTCCTCTCTTGAAAAATTTATTTAGGCGTTTTAAACTTACAAATCTTCCTAATGCACCAGATGACGGGAAAGTTCTTTGTAAAACTCGAAATTAATCAGTTTTTAGGTCGTCACTTTTTTTTAAGTACACACTTACATCTCAGCTTGTTCATCAAGGCAATGTAGATTACTTCTTTTAATATCAGCTGAACTGCTGTTGAAATTGTATACTAATCATTACTATACATATGTATGTCTTGAGTTTAATTATCATTTGAGCGTTCACAGTTTCCTTTTAGTTTTAAAGTCATTGCTATTCTATTAACAAGAAACATTTAAACCAAAAAATATCTACGAACGTAATTATAAATTCCACTTGTTAATGTTTTTTTGAATAACTGAGCAGTATGGATATCGATGCTTAAAAACCCTCTTGATTCTCAAAATTTGCAATATTCCGTGCTTTCGCGTATTGCATTTTTCAGCCTGATGCAGGCGGATACCAGTTAGGTATTTATTTTTAAAAATATTTGAAAATATCTGAGACGTGCATTCCACTCTTTACAATCTACTGTACCCTTCCGTACAAAATTCATCTTCGCATTAGTTCACCTAACTCTTGTTTGTTACACCAAGAACTAATCGAGTTGATTTACAGAAAAATATATAGATATGGCGAGAGTAGTTAGTTAAAATCCTGGTGAATGTGATAATTTGAGTAAGAATTAGATATCTTTAAAAAACTGGGTAAAAAAGTTTATTGGTTTCTTGAAAGGGTTGGTATTGCAACGATCGCTATCGAACTAGTTCAACGTCCATAAAATGCTGTTAGCTAATAATCAGAAATTTAATTTAAACACAAAACTGTAATTTGTTGCAGGACATCGAAGTATAGAGAAGCATCTGCGGTGTAAATAAAGGATTTCGAGGGTGCCCTAATTTTTTAAATGTTGGTGAATGTTTATTATCATTTGAAAGAACATTCTTTGGCATTTCTTTTTTAAAAATTATCTCTTTCAATTGTTGGTCGCGGCTACGTCTCAGATGGTCCATCCGGTTAGTTTAATTTTCGATGACTCGTTCAAGTATTTCGACTGGTAACTGGCGAATGACACAGGCGATGTTCTGCTCCAAGGCATAAATCGAAACGGGATTGTCCGCAGAATTTAGACTTTGCAGATCCCCACAAAACGTGATATTATCTACTCACCGAAGTGTTCTCTCAATAAATCCATTTATTGATGCGATGTGTGGGAAGTGGTGCCGTCTTATTGAAACGAAATGTCGCCGACATTGCGAGCTTCAATTTCAGGCATGAAATAGTCGTTATCAAGTCGCGATTACGGCAGTCATTGACGGTTACGTTCTTCCCGCCATCGTTTTTTAAGAAATGTAGACCGATGATTCCACCGACCCACAAATCACACCAAAACTCAAACGAGTGTTTTAGCTCGTTGGTCGGTATGGCCGCCAGTATGCTGGTGCGAGCCTTTTAATGGCCTCTGCGTCTGCATAACGCTTTCCATTCATGGGCAAATGCATTTTTCCGAAAAGGAAGAAGTCGCACGGTGCCATATCAGGTGAATACAGGGAGTGGTTAATGGTTAAAATGTGATTTTTGGTCAAATAATCGTTCACAAGCGTCCTTCGAATGTTGGATTCTGAGCAATTTTTGGTCGTCAGTCACACACCTTTCGAAAGCTCAAATGTTCGGTGAAAATGCGATAAATCGATGTTTTGAATATGTTCAATTCCATTTCCATGAATTTCAATGATGATTTCGGCTGATTTTTGATGAATTCAAACGTTTTGAACTTCGATTGGGTAAATGTTGATCGTCATTTATGTCCTCACGACCACTTTCGTTTCGGTAACAGCTTTAATTTAATGTTGGCTCTTTGTTCGAAGCTCATTTTCGCACCGATAACACAAACATACTGACACTTAAAACGCAATAACTTCACTTCCAATCGATGAAATGTCATGAAATTCTCACTGGACAATCGATAAAGTTAGCAGATTCTCACGCGTCAGTCGACAGATAGATTACCAGGGGGCGCTAGATTCAAAAAGTGCTGTTTACTTTGGAAATCACCTTGTAGATTACATAGATATGATATACATAGATATAGATATAGATATAGATATAGATATAGATATAGATATAGATATAGATATAGATATAGATATAGATATAGATAATGTTAAATAATATGTGAGAACTAAATATCTATACAGATAGCCCACACAACCCATAAAGATACCCTATGTTCACAACACAACGAAAACCACGATTCTAGAAACACAAGAAGATCGAGAAACCAGACATGCAGATGAAATGACAACAACAAGATATACGATATAAAACCACGCCACGCAAGAATACAACGATACCACGGAGACAGAGAAATCAGGCAAGCAGACAAAACAACAACAAGCATGCATACGCAGCGGTAAATACGCCACTGCCAGCAACATACGCCGTCCCAGCAACACACGCCATTCCAACGCAACATGTTGCGATAGATACAGGCTTGCTGGGGAGTTAGGTATGGATGATCATAGTCAGATATAGTTTGGCATAGACTACGAGTGAGTATAGATATCTTGATATAGATACGCCGTCTGTTAAGGGTAGATATAGATATAATATAGATATATCGATATCCGGAGATCTTTACGCGATATAGATATCGCATAGCGTAAACGATATAACAGATGCAGCGTATTGAAGCCTACACGAGCGTCGGCAGATAGTAGCCGGACGTAGTAGATCGTAGCACGCGAGTATAACGATATAGACAGCGTCATCGAAGATATAGCGCCGGCAGAAGTAGATATAGATATAGATATAGATATATCGATATAGATACAGGAGCGCTAGATATAGATATAGATAGTCGTCGTAACAGATATAGATATACGATATAGATATAGATATACGCGAGCGCCGGCAGAAGTAGCCGCGTGTGATCGATAAGTCATATAGATATAGATATGAACGGGCCACAGATTATGACAGCGTCGTCCCCGGGCGACGATATAACGATATAACATAGATAATATATATATATTACATTTTACATATTTATATAAGTTGATATATATTGTAGATACACGATATAGATATAAATTTATACTTGTAAGAAGATATAATTTAATGCTTAAATAACTATATCTTCAAAATTCTAAGGTACTGATCGGCAAACATATACACTCAGATTAAAAATAAAATTTTCAATCCCCAGCACCGGAACCCTGATTATAGTCAATGAATGAAACCACTTTACAGTAATCCAGCATTTCTTGTTTCTGTTGATAACAAGAGT
Organism: Bactrocera neohumeralis; assembly: GCF_024586455.1. Taxonomy (NCBI): domain Eukaryota; kingdom Metazoa; phylum Arthropoda; class Insecta; order Diptera; family Tephritidae; genus Bactrocera; species Bactrocera neohumeralis. The sequence goes on from NC_065920.1 coordinate 29,730,886, forward strand.
CCACCGATATTTTCATTTTCCATTGCCTACCGAACTTCCTCCTCTATTCTTTTTCAGTGCTAAAATTCAGTTTGTATTCATCGATTTTCTATCATTTGCAAAAGCAATATTTTGGTGTGAGATAGGCAAAACAAGCCAACTCACACCGCAACCAGTCAGTAAACATGTAAATTGACGTAACAATACACCCAGCTAACCTTGTTACATCCGGCAGCCTATAGTGAGTTTAAAGTTCTTTCGAATATGCCTACGGGGCCAACAATCTTGTGTGCAATAAGACGAAAATAGTAAATATACCGCAGGGTGTTGTACTCGGTGTGTGCCTACATGGCTGCGGAACTTTGTTTGCATCTATTTGTATTTTATGATTTTCTTCACGCCACAAGCCACACAAATGATAACTTAATACCCTCCGACATTTTTACTAGTTTTGTGTATTTTTTGGAAGAAATGTTCCGATTTCTGCAATGGGAATTCGCATAACTTTTCACAATAGGTATGAATATTCTACATATTCTTCTATTTTGGCTGTTTCCACATACTTACTCGTATCAGTGTGTGCCTTGGCATCCGTGTATTTACCTGTGTATGGGAATTCATGTTTGAGATTTTCAAAAATATTGTCACGTCGCTGTATACAAATGAAATTCCAATGAAACGGAAAGTATATATTGATGCAAGTGTTGTTTTTGTGGTTTGCAAGAGCAACCTTGGTTTGTGTTTTATTTGTAACCAAATTTGTAGCCTCTGGTGGTTGGAAATGTGGTAAGATTTAAGCCGTATATTCTGATTTAAAAGTGAGAAGGAAATAAAATATTTATTTCCAGTATTTTTATACGAGCTTTAGTTGTGTATGACGATCTATATTCTACCTCATGGATGTATTATAACATAAATTTAAAACGTTTTAAGGCTGCTAAAGCGATTTTTGGAATACAGCAATTGCTTCAAATTACAGCTTTGTTATGATGAAATGAAGAAGAAAACACTACAAATGGCTTGAACTAGACTTCACTGCAAATCCATATTTATCGGTATCTATTTAGATCAACAAATAATTTTAACATTTTCAAGAAAATAAAGAATACGAGTAGAACAAATATATTCAGTAACTCACGAATTGCCCCAGTATTTCGATATAAAATATGCCATATGTTCACGTTTTCTATTACAAAACTAAAAGGAATATATGTATGTTTACCATTTACATTCGCGTTTCGTATAAAAATGATTCATCAAACCATTCTTTAACAAGTAAGGAAGGCCTAATTTTGAACATTTTACACTCTTGCAACTTGCAAGAATTAAAGCCAGGGAAATTCTTTATGGTACAACGTCGACCAGAGGATCGGAATCTAACACGTTATATATATATATATAGATATATATATATATATATATATATATACTCATACACTGGCCATCAAATTCAACTTAAAATTTGTTAGAAAAACGATATATGTAGTATATTGGAGTTGGGCTAGTATCGACCTGATATTATCCATTAACTCTTATCATTAAGGTACCTCATATACAATCACCAATCATATGGAGCATTGTCAACCGGATGTTCGAAAATCCTGGTAATGGTTATAAGGGAGTTAAGTTTATCCATTTATTTAAATTTATCCATTTTTGGCTCAAAGACACACTGTCATAATTAAAACACGCTCTCTCAATTTCATTGAGATAACTCAAATATTGGCGGATATATCCAGCATAAAGTCACCTGTCAGTTTGAAAATCTTTATATTAGGTATATGGGGGCTCAGGGAAGTTTTGGCTCGATTCGACCAATTTCTGGCATACAGCCATACCATTATTACAGAACGATTTTCTCCAAATTTTAATTACATATCTCACACATTGAACGATATTTTCGATCAGAAGTCAACTATAGCTACTGGGTTCACATATTCGGTACCTAGGGTCTGGAGAAGTTATGGTTGGATTTGAACAATTTTTGGTCACAAGTGGCACACGCCAAAGAATATATTCGTGCAAAATTGTATACCGTAATATTAATTGCTTCTTGATTTGTTTACTGGAAACTGAACGAATAAAATGGAATTTAAAATTGTGTTATATGGAAAGAAGGCGTGGTTGTTGTCCGATTTTGCTTATTTTCACACTGTAACATAAGAATGTTAAGAAATGATACATATTAAATTTAGTCGAAATCCGTTGGTTGAGTTCCGAGATATGAGATTTCACCAAAAAGTAGGCGGTGCCACGCCCATTCTCCAATTTTTATACTATCTGTCATAAAGCCTACTCATATTATCTCGGTGGTAAAATTTAATGTCTCTGGCGTATTTAGAATTTATTGAATTTATTGAGATTTTAGTAGTTTTGAACAGTACCGTTATATGGGACATGAACCGGATTTTCATCCGAATTCATCCACTCTGCACTATCGGTAAGAGCTTTTGTAATATTCATGCTGAGCGAATTTGATTGTTGTAGCTTTAGTGGTTTAGGAGATATGGGCATTAAACTTATTAGAGAGCGGGGCCACGCCCACTTTTTCAAAATTTTTTTCTCACAGGTGCCCCTGGCTGTTGCGAACATATCTGTGCCAAATATGAGTTTTATATCTTAATTTAGTGCTTAGTTATGTCAATTTATACGTTTGCGGTTAATGGCAATTTGTGGCCGTGGCAGTCGTCCGATTACGCTCATCTACGAACTCGAAACAAGAAACCTGCACATGAAGTTTCATCAAGACATCTCAATTTTTTCTCAAGTTATAGCACGGATTGCACGGACGGACAGACAGACAGTCAACCGGATTTCAGCTTTTCTCGTCACCCTGATCATTTATATATGTATATAACTCTATATCTATCTCGATTAGTTTTAGGTGATACGTACAACCGTTAGGTGAACAAAACTATAATACTCTGTAGCAACTGGTTGTAAGGGTATAAAAACAGCCGACGTCATCCAGGCGAATTTTGAGTCCTTGTACTCAATAGGACACTGAAAGTTTTTGAAACAGCGTGGATTCGTTGACTTTCCAATTGCCATGATTTTGAGTTTCTGAACTCCTGTGGCGTTGAAACAACACATAAACGTGATTCGTTGATTCTCCGACTTTACCAAAACTGAAGACATACGTTTTTTGTTCAATTAACTAGCTGAGACTGTGAAGGCAACTTTTCGCCCGATGTTTGAAGAAGTCGAATACCATATCATTTCTTGAAATTTTAAAGCCATCCATCGCTGGCGTAAAAATCAGCTTCGTTTTCCTTTAATTTTGAATGCAGGTTTTTGGCTGTTTCTTTTAGCATTATGGCACTTACTGGCCAGTTCTTATTTCGCATACGGTTAAAGAGCTTTCTCTTTTTTTTTTGTTTTGTTATTGTTTTCTTATTCCATGCGCAGAAAATGTGTTGCTTACGCATTTTAAAATCACTTGTTTTTTGCTTTAATGCCGCAATTTGTGCATTTAGCAAAATTACATATATTTCTTCGCTAATGACGTCACACTCGACCCTTTTTGTAAATTATGTCAAATACTCTGGTTACTTAGAATTAAGTTTTGCACACTAAATCGAATATGAAACGCTTCACGCAAATCCAAAATTGCGACCGAAATTTGTTACCCGTTACATTCAACCACAAAAAAACCGTAATTTACTATTAGGGGTATCGATACAAAGTACTTTCAAACATGGAAACTATTTTTGTTCATGGTTTCTTGCCTTATTCGCGTTTTAGAATAGTTAATATACAAAAAAGCATGTTCCCGTTTTCGAGCGAGCTCTGTTGTTCGATTTCGGTCAATTTTAAGGCTTTGCTTTAGTCGGTACACCTTAGTAGTGCGTTGGGATTTTTTCAATGCATAAAAATATCGAACAAAGAATTTGTCTAAATTTTTGTATTTCTAACCACATTTCATGTGCGACACGCATCGTTCTGAACGACCTTCGACTTCTTCAACTGATGAAAACTGACGCTCCGTGGAACCCGAATTCAGTCGATCGAAGAGATAAATAAATCAAAATTCGCTGGAGGAGCTGAAGGCCCTCCGAAAATGTGCTTATGAAAAGATGAAGAACTGGAAAAATCGTTGACATATGTATATTATATTTGGTGGAGATTACTTTGAAGGCGACAAAACAAATATTGATGATTAATTAGATATTTTGCGTTCTATTTACATTTGCCGTTTACTTTTTTATCACAATGTTTATTGTAGGACCAAAATATATATTTAAATAGCATCAGCAGAATCCGTAAAAAAATTGGTACTCTATTGGTACCAAATAGTTAACAAACAGTTAACTTCAGCTGCATCGAGTCTATAATACCCATCTCAGGTGCATTTTTTATAGGTATGTATAACTAAAGCTAAAAAGTACGTATAGAAGACCAACAACTTGCGTCTAACGGAAAAAGTTTTGCTAGTTTTTTGTAGCCACGTTTTTGATTTAAACAACCTTATAACATAAGCTTATTTAAAAAGGAAAAACAAATTGTGTGGAGATTTCTTGATTTCAATCAGTTAGTTGGAAAGACAGCTATATGCCATAGTGGTTCCATCTGAACAATATGTTTAGAGATTGTACAGTTACCTTATAGATATACACTAAGCACCACTTATGTAACTTTTGCGCTAGACATAGGTGAACCATGAATCGTTTTGTTTCCAGTGAAAAATATTGTAAACTGCAGAACCCGGCGAACTCTGTTTTGCCTTAGAGGAAACAAATAAGCAAGTTTTGGATTTTGTTAAGTCTTTCTTTTAGGAAATACAAAAGAAATATTTATGTATTTAAATGATTCTTTAAGGTTCATGTTTTCTAGTGCAGAGGTCGTACTCTTCAGTGCCTTGTGATACACAATATTTTCTGCTTAATTATCTGACGTAAGAACAAACAACGCAGATGACCTTCCATCCCTTGAACATGCCACTTAATGGCCATGCGAAATGTGGATATTTCAGATTAAAACCACAAACTTTAAAAGATTGATCTTGTGATTTGTCAATGGTCATTACGAATGACAGAATCGGAAATTGAAGTATTTTAACCTCAAACGGCATATCGGTTGGGATGATAAGTATACTTAGAATCAAAACTTTCTCACCTTCGAATTTTTCATTGGGTATTGTAACGAAAATCACATCGTTCATCAATTTACTTACCACCAAACGCGTACCATTACAAATTTTTTTTGGTTTATGTTTCGAAGCAATATTACTACGGAGCCAACCATTAGACGTAAATTGTGCATTGACAAGCCAGGCTCATCCAAGGGGTTTAAATATTCAATTGATTACTTAGTGGCTTCATCTTCATTTATTACTTAACCAATAGAATTGAATTCATGCATTGATCCAGTGTCCTCATTCTGAACTCGTAGGTTAGGTATTCTACATCTTTGTTCTTTGCCGCTAAAATTGCTCGCTCAATTAATAATTCATTACATTTGTGGTTAGTAAAGATGTTTGTTCGTCTTTCGATGAGACAAAGTTACAGAAATTATCGGGGAAATGAAATCAATCCGCTCGTTTCATCATCAGATACTAAACTATGTATTACCGATAGTCAACAATTGCTCAAAGAAATCTTCAGCAGATTTACCACTAAGCAATGCAGTCATTCATTTCACAATTTGGCGCTGGCATTCCTAACCTGACCTGTCTTCGATCAAGAGTAAAGCCCTATTATGTACCTCTTTATTCATCTCAAGGTCGTTCGAAATATCTTCAGAAGACGAATTGTACTGACTTTTAACATAAAAGCATACAAAGTACCCTATATCCGTCCCCTGGTTCTAAGCTGCCTCTCCACCAATTTTCAACTTAATCGGGTCAGCCGTTCTTGACCTATAAATAGTGTAGCTAACACTAGCTAGCACACCTGGCATGCTGAAAATTTTGTAACGACTTTGTTTTTATACTCTCGCAACAATGTTGCTAACGAGAGTATTATAGTTTTGTTCACATAACGGTTGTTTGTAAGTCCTAAAACTAAAAGAGTCAGATATAGGGTTATATATACCAAAGTGATCAGGGCGACGAGTAGAGTCGAAATCCGGATGTCTGTCTGTCCGTCCGTCTGTCCGTCCGTCCGTCCGTCTGTCCGTCCGTCCGTGCAAGCTGTAACTTGAGTAAAAATTGAGATATCATGATGAAACTTGGTACACGTATTCCTTGGCTCCATAAGAAGGTTAAGTTCGAAGATGGGCCAAATCGACCCACTGCCACGCCCACAAAATGGCGGAAACCGAAAACCTATAAAGTGTCATAACTAAGCCATAAACAAAGATATTAAAGCGAAATTTGAAACAAAGGATCGCATTAGGGAGGGGCATGTTTGGACGCAATTTTTTTGGAAAAGTGGGCGTGGCCCCGCCCCCTACTAAGTTTTTTGTAAATATCTCGGAAACTACTATAGCTATGTCAACCAAACTCTACACAGTCGTTTTCTTCAGGCATTTCCATATACAGTTCAAAAATGGAAGAAATCGGATAATAACCACGCCCACCTCCCATACAAAGGTTATGTTGAAAATCACTAAAAGTGCGTTAACGGACTAACAAAAAACGTCAGAAACACAAAATTTTACGGAAGAAATTGCAGAAGGAAGCTGCACTCAGGCTTTTTTAAAAATTGAAAATGGGCGTGGCGCCGCCCACTTATGGACCAAGAACCATATCTCAGGAACTACTAGACCGATTTCAATGAAATTCGGTATATAATATTTTCTTAACACCCTGATGACATGTACGAAATATGGGTGAAATCGGTTCACAACCACGCCTTCTTCTAATATAAAGCTATTTTGAATTCCATCTGATGCCTTCTCTGTATAATACGAGTATAAACATTAGGAACCAATGATGATAGCGGAATAAAACTTTACAAAAATACGGTATTTGAAAAATATTTAAATGACGAATAATGAAATCTCGATTATCACTTTACCATGCGAGAGTATAAAATGTTCGGTGACACCCGAACTTAGCCCTTCCTTACTTGTTTTTTTTTAATTTTGGCATGGTTACCATTAAGGGGGAATAAGGTAATAAAGTAACATTTATTTGAATCATCGTCAGCTCCACAATCCGGTGCGTGTCTTCGCTTATGTAGCGCTGCTAATTACAAGTAGTTCACCAGTTATTTCTGTCTGATGCAGATAGCAATACTAAACAGTCATAAAAATTTTATTGAACGAACTTCAAAAAAGATTTCAGGTCTTAGAACATACTGTGATCTTAAGATAAAACAAATTTATTCGATGTCGGTGTTTGTGAATATCTTCTGTTTGCCCTGAACACAATCCTAATAAAAGGATTTCGCAGTTATCAATATCTGCATTCAACATCTTAATCGTAAATTTCATTAGAGTATTTTAGTTCGATGTTGATTGCTAAGTATTACGGAGAGCTAGTTGCTGTCTAAAACAATGTAAAGAAGATGTTATAGGATAAAATGAAACCATCTCTTGTTAAAGGTTGTGAAAATAGTAGCTTCCTTCCTTTTGGTTTTACCTTTTTTATTTGCATTTTGCTTTTTAGCATTACTATTTTACGAATTATAATAGCAGTGCTAACTGTTGAAGCCTGCAAAGTCTGCCCTTCTTTACAAAAAATTAGTACACCAAAATATATATGATTTCCGATAATATTCAATTTTATTTTCAAAAGTCGTACAGCATGAATTGTGTGAATAATCGAGTTCAAACATAATAATAAGATCTCTTGTGTGAGTGTGTTAGATTGTAGGTAACAAATACGGCTTCCACAACTCTACGTTGACTCATGTTTAACAACTTGGCTGACTTAATTACATTGGTTATTGCTATTTTCACGATACATTGTACGTGTTGTATTCTTATGTAAAAACATTCTAATGCATATGTATGTACATACGACACATTTGCACATACATACATATGTCCGCTTGACTGGGAATGTTCTCGATAAAAAAGGTTGTTAAATTATTTGTATGATTTATTATATATATATTATGTCAGTTATGCTAAAATAACAACAAAACACTTGCTTATTAAATAAAACTGTTTTGGTTTAAGTTCTGGTTTTTATACTTGTATGTGTGCAAACGCAGTTAGGGTTAAATATTTTCTTAGATTTTTTTTTTGATAATATGTAGGTATATGGAGTATATGTATGTGTTTGTTTGTATGTATGAATGTCCTATAACTTATCTACGTTAAAGTATATGCATGTAAAATGTTTTGTGTATAAATATTTGTATTCAATATATGTATGTATGTATGTATGTATGTATGTATATAAATGGTAAATTGCACTGGGTGTGGTTTAGCTGAAGCTAATTTTCTATATGTATATCTTATTATTAAATTATGAAAATTAGACACTATACAAAATGGTTTTAATGGTAATTTACAAACGATTTGGTGATTATCAACAAAAATTATAGTAAGTAACTTTGTACGAAAAAAGTTGTAATTTGATAAAAATTAAAGTTTTCAATGAAAAGTGTGTTATTATAAATAGAAAAAAAAACATATTTAATATTTAATAAAATAAATAGCGAAATTAAATTGCAACGAGAATTATAAGATGAAGGTAGGCAGATAAGTATATGCACCAGTGCATATAATTTTTGAAAAAAAGAAAAAAAAATTGATGAACGAAAATTTTTGAAAGAAACAAATTCAAAGTAGTTTGAAAGCCAATGGAACTCGTAGTTTTGCCGTTAATTGAGATAAGCCATTTTTAACGCTTAAAAGTTTCATCACGCCCTTATTTTTCCTATTCCCTATCTCAGTTTGCTCGTTAATTATTTTTACTTTATTATTTGTTATTTAATCTTACGTTTCCAATGATTTTCAGCCTTCTTTGAATTTCTTTCACATTTTACCATTTTTAAAGGGCTCTGCACTGGTCCAAAAAAACAAGAATAAACTGAAAATTAAACAAATATTTTTTATTTAATATTTTTCTGAAACACAAAGTAAAACTGTAAAAAAAGATATTGAAATAAAGTTTTAGAAAAAAAAAATATAATGTAATAAAAAATATTAAAAAACAAAAAATTTTTTTTGAAACACAAAATAAAACTGTAAAAAATTTTATTAAAAAAATTTAATAAAAATAAACTAATATTTTTTTAAAATACTGTTCTGAAACACAAAATAAAACTGAAAAAAATTATTTTAAAAAAATTTAATAAAAATAAACTAATATTTTTTTAAAATATTGTTCTGAAAAACAAAGTAAAACTACAAAACAAAAAATTTTAACTAAAATTTTGTACAAATAAACTAATATTTTTTTAAAATACTTTTCTGAAACACAAAATAAAACTGTAAAAAGAATTATTAAAAAAAATTTAATAAAAATAAACTACTATTTTTTAAAATACTTTTCTGAAAAACAAAATAATACTATAAAAAAATTATTAAACTAAAATTTAATACAAATAAACTAATATTTTTTTAAATATATTTCTTTGTTGCCGTAAGCCATAAAAATTAAGAAAAATAATTTCCAGTTAAAAAAAAATATATAAATTTATGAAAAATACATATTAAACTGAATTCATGGTAGGTTTTCAGTTGAAACATATCAACTCAGCTTTTTCGTATTCCTTTCAATTCTCCGCATTTATAGCCTTTTAATAATTAGGGTTTTTAACTGATAATTAATTTTTTAGTTTTACAGGCTTTTGTTGCTTTTTCTCCGAGTGTGTACTTTTCAACTGAAAGTGCTTTCACGTTTAAGCACGAGCTCAACTGTATTTTAATAAATTCTTTATACTAATTTCTTTTTGTTGTTATCATTTGTTACTACTTTTTTCTATTGTTATGTGTGTGTTTGTATTAATTTACCTTCTTATTAGCATGGTGTTATTGTTAAATGTGTTTATCGTGCTATTTTTTGAATTCACGCATAATCTCATTATCATTATAAACGTTTCTCCTTATACATGGCATGCCATTTGAACACTATTCCGCCATGCAGTTGGGCCCGTTTAGTAAGATATTGTGTTGTTTTCTTTTTAATTAAATGTACTTTAATTTCTAGATTTTGTCTCCCCATTTTTACTAAAATCTATTTAATTTACTTTTACTTTTACTTTTAAACATATAAATACTGTTTTTTTTTACTATATTCTGCTTATTTTATTTACTTTTTATTATTTTTTGCTTTTGGTTTACGTGTGACCTATTTAAAACCATTAGTTTTTCATATTTTGCTGCTTACATATGTACTTGTTTGTAATTATATTCAAACACTATTTCAATTACGTCATAATACACTAGTGCCGAACACAAGCAGACAGCGCCGGTCTTGGCTGCCTGCGGCTCTTGCGTCCATTACATGCTAAAACTATTTACAGTGTCTGCCAGTTTTGTGAAATCAATTTCAACACATACATATGCACCTCCTTATTAATTGCATTCGTTTGTTTATATATAAATATGCTTTTACGTTTTCATCATAATCATCATTTTTGCTTCATATTATTCAATTATTCATTACTTCAATTGCGCTAAGTTCACCTAAAGGTAAGTTTTACGTTTACATTTTCATTGTTTTGCGTTAATTAGTTGGTTTTACACTTTTGCTTTTAATCATTTTCGTAATACAAGTTTGTCTAATTAAATGTTCCTCTGCTATGCGAATTTGCTTAATTAAGTTTGTGTTAGTGATTTGTTAGTATGAAGGAGACTTTTAGTTTTTTTTTGTTTGCTTCTTGTTTTGCTATTATAATTCACCGCTCATATTTCTATTATGATGCAACATTTTTCCCATAGATGGTGCAGTTGTGTTTGAGAGGCGCAGCAAAGGTTCAAAACCCGTGATAAAAGTTGAAATGAATAGAAACACCATATGAGTCGGTTAAGACCGCCGATTACCAAAGCCGCCAGCCTCTCAGCACACAAGCTTAGTTATCCAAACTTTGTTTCTACATTTTCTACGATTTTTGTTTTTGCCGTGTAAAAAAGAAGAAGTTTTCAATTTTTGTAATTTCCACAAATGTATAATTTTTTTCATTTATTTATTTTTGTTTTTGTATTTTTACTTATTCAAATAGTACAACTTTTCAGCCCAGTTTTTATAATTAATTAAAGTTAAGTATGCATGTATGCGTGTTGTTCACTTTCACATATTTGATGGAACGAAAACAGTCTTTGGGTATTCATTTTACTTTAAATTTAAATTTTCATTCATTTTGTTTTTTTTTTGTTTATTATTATATGTTTAATTATACGCTCTAATTGATATAATTACGTCTACATAAAAAGTAAAGTAATAATTAATTAATTTTAATGCATACACACATTTTCACTTACGCTCAACATTAACTCATTTCGCCTAATTTGCCTTTTTTGTTGATTTTCTTAATTTCTTGTAAACATACAGTTAGTTACATATACAACATGTATATATAAGGGTGTCTTTGAGTGTGTGTTTGTGGGTACATTTTGTGTCTTTTGACCTGAAAGTGCTGTGTATGAAGAGTTGAAAGCATAAATAATAACTAGTTGTAATAAGCACGACCTACAAGAAAGTCTCTCACAAAGTAGTAATTAGGAAAATATTGCCGCCTTCAATTTGCCCGTATTATTTTTGACTGCTGCTCTCTTTAAAAATTTTACTAGTGAGAAGAATTGGAGCTAAGAAATTTTGCGTATCCTTTAAGTGGTATTACACCTATGAAATTATGCCAGTATATTTGAGTTATACCACTTTGTGATACACTATGTTACGGTCTCTTGACGAAGCAGTGAAACCACTCAATTGGGTAGTGAGATCCGCAACAGCACACATGTTTTATGCCAGTTGCTTGTTCGAATCGGTATGTCTTTCCTAAAAATTGCACTACTACTCACAAGTCTCAAGTATGTTCGATTATGCCACTACATGTTTTATGCCATTTGCTTGTTCGATTCGCTATTCCTGGTTTAAAAATGTCGAAAATCGTAATACTAAAAACAATTCTTAAGCATATTGAATTATGCCACTTTATATGATTTATACCAGTTGCTTGTTCGATACGCTATACTCGAAGGTTTGCCAGCAAAGAAAAGTGTAGGCGCATAAAATAAACGAATATGAATTATCGCTAACTATAAAGGAAAATTTGCCATAATTGAAATAGTCGAAAATTTTTAATCCAACCTAATATCAAGTGCGCCTGAGAAACTTATGGCTGGCAGTATTCTTTTTCGAAAACGCAGAATGAAATATAATAAGGACTGACAACTCAAGAATTGACTTCATTAGAAATTAGAAAGCTGCAACTTCACCGCCAGCGAACATAATAAAATTTATACAAAAATCAATTTGTATTTTTTCTTTACTAGTGTGCCGATAGTTGTGCTCAAAACATAGTTTTGAACTCTAGAAATATTTAATTTCCCTAAAATCGAGATATTTCAACAAGATACTATTTTTTCATCAATGGTTGCTCAACAGTCACTTTATAATATATGTATACATACAATAACTTGTATATATGTTTTAACACACAATGCAAAATTTAACTCAATTCTGGCCTATAACTGCTTGTCGTTGCGTTGAATTGATCCTTTAGTTGTGGTTTCTTGTTAAAAATGCTATAACTACTAAATATGTATGCGTGCAATATCACCTCTTTGACTATAGCAATTTGTTATATATCTCACATCCCCTTCAGCTTCTACTTTTGAAGCGTTGAGGTGCAATCTGCAACCATACTTGCCTCACCGGTGTTGCATAATTGCTTGCTCTGCACCCACGTACACTGTGTAACTTTTAACTAAATCTATTTTTTTAAGTATACGCCTTAAATAGTTGTATTATAATAGTAATAAATAATATCAAAAAGGAAATGTACAGTACTTATAAAACTATGATGAGTATTTTATGTTCATGTGTTTTTGTTTTTTTTTCGTCTACAGTTTCCGTATGTGTTTTGTATGTATGTGTTTGTTTTTTTGTTTTATCTCCTTACATTTAAATACTTTGGTTTCATTAACATTTATATTCGTGCCCGCAAGTTTAACAGCTTAGTATTGCGACTCGGCCCGCTTGCCCCTTATGAAAGAACCTTGCTAGGCTGAAAATATTTTTGTCTTTAGTTTACCTTTCTTAACTTGCTCTCTGCCTAAATTTAGCGTACAGTAGTAGTCTTATATAAAATTAGTATGGGGATGAGTATTTTTTTACAAATGCCATTTTTGTCGCCGTTAATTTAATTTTCCATAGTTTGCTGGTTTTCGTGTTCGCGAGCTCCTTTCAATCTCCTCTACATCAGATTTTCATTTTCACTTCTATCTTTGGTTGCACTACACTATTTTATATTTAATTTAATTTAGTTTCCATTTAAATCTTTGCTCTTTATTTTTTACTTCTTGGTTCTTATATTCATCTTCATTTTCATTTTCACTTTCATCTTTATCATTATCTCTGTTTGGTTTTCCTTATTCTTAAGTGTACTTCGCTGCTTCTGCCGTACTTATGGAGCTTTTTTCCGTTTTGTGTCCTTTGTGTTTTTACAATCCTAATTCGGGGTGTGCAGCTGCAGCGTTCACTTCGTCGCCGTACATGTTGGCCAGTTTGCCGAAGCGCGGCCCCCACGAGCCCAAGTAATCATACTCGTGCGCCTCATCATCAGTGCCTGCAGTAAGTAGTGGAAATAATGTAAAATAATTTATTAGCGGGTAAAGCAAGTACAATTTTTCTTCTACAAAATAATGCCCAGTAGAATACCTCACGCAGATATATAGTACATATGTATATTACATAAAAAGGTATGTAAAGGAGTATGTCTACTTGTTTAAAGCAAACACTGACACCCACAACAAATAGTTTACCTACAGAAAGGTTACATTTTCTTGCTACACATACATTTTTATTAATATATTTTTATCTGCAAGACGGCCTCAAATAGCAATATCGCTCCTATCAAAGTTACAGGAAGGAAATTTGACGACAATGAAGGGAAAACGATGATCCTGAAAGAAGTTCTGCTGACAACGCGGATGCACCTTTTTTCCGAGGGACTGCCGGAAATGGCGTCGTAATGACTGCCATTTTGATATTTTTTTTTGAAAATTTTACAAAATGTTTATTAAATATGAGTCTTTTAAATAAAAAAAAATTTCATTAAAATATTTAATTTTTTATATGTAAACAAAATTATTGAAAAAAGGCCGTTTTTTGCCCGAGGAAACCCATGTAACCCCTTAAGTTATAACAAATCGTAATACAATTTTTTCTACGAAAATGGAATATCGGATATTGAAATTTTGAAAGCAACCCTTATCAATATTCAAACGCTGCGTCAGTGAAGAGTTTTAATTTTGAGTTATGCAAATATAAAGGATCACAGAATATATTCTTTAAACTTTTACATCATCACACGATGGAAATGTTGCTGTATTGTGTGCAAAATTTATTATGATATAAATATTAGGGTGGGTCTAAAAAATTCGAATATTTTTTTTTCGCTTGGTAGCCTGAAAAATTGGTTTATAGACACTTCTAAAACAGGCTCTCCAAGTATGAGCTCTAATTCTAACGAGAAGGTCCTCCGTCTAACGGTTTTTTATTTCTTCTTATTATTATCAGTTAAAAAATTTGTAGCTCGATTCCAACTACTTGAAAAAATATTTCGTTTAATAGGTTTTATAGAAATTGAATGCTCTAGAACAGGTGCTTCTACGGCTTCTTCCTAAAGTTAACCGTTTCAAATATATTAACGCTTGAATTTGGACTATTTTAAGACAAATTTGTTTTTTTCTTTTGAATTTTTAGTTAAAGAAAAAACATAATTTTAAATTGCAACGCTCGAAGTCTTGTAGGAAATTTTCAGCTCTACAAAAATGGGCTACATAATTTCTCGATTCAATCAACGAAAAAACAAAAATTATTAAAAATATATAAAAAGATAAGGAATAAGTGGTAATTTTTATAGAGCAGGGAATTTCCTACAAAACTAGATTTTTTTCCATTTATAATAATGTTTTTCGTTAAGTTATAAAATGCATAAGAAATTTTTTTTTCTTTTAAATAATCATATTCAACCGTTAATATCTCTTAAACGGTAAGGTATACGGAAAAATGTTGTGGACTATATTTAAAGGGTTTTCAATTTTCTACAAAATTCACAAAACGAAATATTTTTTGAAGTACTTGGAGAAGAGATAAAAACTTTTCTAACTGATAATAAGAAAAAACGAAAAAAACCATTGGAAGAAGGAACTTCCCTAAAGGGCCTTTCTTCGACATGTCTATCAAGCAATTTTCAGAGTACGAAACAGTAAAATAATATTCGTTTTCTTGACCCCGCCTAATAAATGCATAACTAAATCATTATATATTCAGTAACTGTAAACGCCAAGCAAGTACTACTTTCTTCAGATTATATAACCCCATAATATGGTATTGTAAAAGAATTTCTTAAAGGGAAGTATCGCTAGTTTCGAATTTTCAAAAACCGTTATAAAATCTAAACAACTAATTAATATAAACAGTTCACAAACTGAAGTTTTCAATTTAACACTAAACAAAGGATTAAGGGTACACTCCAATATTGGTTCCACTTAAGAAAACTTAATTTATGAGTGCCAAAAAGTTCAACTGACTTTTCGAGTAAAAACGATTTTTTATAATCCGATTTAATCGATCTAAATACCTTCGTAAGATAAACTCTCGTATTTGACGAGATATCTTTGAATTATTGGTACACGAAGAAATTGTTCAGATCGGAATAGTAGAGGGAACGGTCTAATCGAAGAAGCGTGGAGATCCCTGATAAATTTTCATGACACAAAAATTTATTTTGATTTATTTTCCTACGAAAAATCTCTATATGTCCATTTTATTTAAAACTGGTCTGAATACATACTTAGGTTGGTACATCAATAAAACAATCGGAATATAATATATATTTCTATTGTGTATTAATTTTTGTGTTTTTATTGGTTTTCTTAAAACTACTTAAATCTGTTTGCTCACTTTTACACCCAATATTCAGCAGTATTGGAGCGCAGTCCTGTAATTTTAAAATGGAAAACATATTTTGAACATGAATTATGCAAATGGATTGCCAAACTAAATGAACTATATATGAACTAGCTAGCTAACAGTCTGTAACTATCTATTTAAATAGCAAGTTAAATTATACACCTTATGTAAAGGAGATAGCAAATTGGTACCATCTCTATGAAATAGTTCTTTGTAATTGTGTCTGGTTACTACTTGTGTATCCCAATTATTAATTAAGTATTTATATATGTAAGTACTTATAGTTCAGGGCTTTAGCGATTGGTGGATTGGATGGTTGGAAATCAAGCTTACTTTCTGTTCTTGTATATTTGGCTAATCTAAATCAAAGTATACATTTAAGTTCGTCTATAGTTTCAGTTGAGATAAGTTTGTATATCATACTCGTATACTATATATTTCGAGAATATTTCATAACGTCTAGGCTAACTAATAAACCGGAAATTGGCTCCATACTTCATATATCTGTTTAAAATGCAATAAATAATTTAAATTTGAAAGTTTGACACAACGGTTCTCAGAGGCATAAGTGTTCTGATCTATTTATAAAAAATATATGTTGAACATAAGATAGCGATTTTGATTTGTTCTCAACGAAATAAACGCTATGTAGCAGATGGAAATTGTTCGGATCTTAATCTTCTCGCATTTCTGTAAAACCTAGTTGAATGTTACAGTGATAGTCACTATGTTGCCTTGGGTATTATGAATAATCTATGCATTATTGCAAGAAATAAGAATTTAATAGCGTCAAGTCAGATATATGATCCTATATATTTTCCTATCCTATCTTCGAAAGAGAAATACTATATGTCCAATCCAACATTGAAAGCGAAGCCTTAACAAATAAGATATAGGCACCTTTATAGAAGCAGATGAGCCAGTAAATCATACAACAAAACTTTTCAATTCACCAGGGTAACTGGGAACTCCACGACCTACATAGAAATTGAAATTTGGTGTTAAATTATATATTATAAAAGGCTATGAGCCACGAATTTTCGACTAAACTTCCAACAAAAAGTTAATGGGAATTGCTGTAAGAAGGAATAAAAATAAGAGAACTTTTCTAAGTTACGGGCTTTCAATTTAACTGAATATTGTTATACATTGTGACAATAAAGCACCCAGAATTTGCAATTAAATTCCCCTGGTAAATGATATTTCAAAATGTATATTGCTAAGTTGGTAGGACTGTCCATAATTACTACGCCAAATATGAGCGCTGATTCAGTTTTATCAAAAACATTAAGCTACGAGTGGTACAAAGACTTCAAAGACGGTCGAGAGGTCGTTGGAGACATGCCTAGTTTTAGACAACCTTCGACTCTTCAACCGATGACAATATTAAGAAAGTGAAAAAAGGTTACTTGAAAAACGTCAATCAAATGTTAGCGAGATGGCGTTGAATGATTTGATGTATATTTTGGGTATGAAACGCGTTCTTGCTCGACCTGTCCCGATAAAGCTGAATTTTTTTCAAATAGAGTACCGTAAATAGGTCTCTTTGGACCTATTTTCCCACATTCATAGAGAGTATTATAACTGCCGACAAGACATGGGTTTATGAGTTTGACATGCAAACAATTCAAAAATCATCGGAATACTTGTAGAACCTGTTTTCAGTCGATCGAAGAGATAAAACAAAATTCTCTGTATGAGCTCAAGGCCATCTCAAAAAGTGTTTATGAAAAGTGTTTCGAGGACGGAAAAAATGGTTGGCATAGGTGTATTGAATCTGGTGGGGATTACTTTGAAGGCGCCAAAATAAGTATTGATGATTATTATTTACAATTTCCAGATACTTTTTTGTCACGTTCCCAACCCGAACTAGTAGCAATTTAAGGTATTGTTTAGTTCACATTTAGAAGTGTCTTGATTGCCTAAAAACATGAACATTTTTGTTGAGAATTCTTTAGAATGTAACGTACTTTCCTAACCAATACATTTATAATAAAAATACATATATTTGCTTTAAAATTTTATCATTCGATATAATTTGAAAACTTTTGAAAGAGTCTATTTCGCTTTAATCTCAAAAACAAAAATTGTTTTGTATTTTTACCTACATATAAGTATGTATGTATGTATGGTAATATGTTGCACTGGCATTAAGTTCTAATCTGATCTATTAGCTAATGAATTAAATGAGTTCTAATGGAGCGAATATTGGGTGCAAAAGCATAAAAGTGCTGCCTTATATATAAGAATATATTAAAATATGTATGTATTAGTGTATAGAAAACAAAAATAAATATACACTAAACGATGGGAAGTTACGAACTGTTGTAAGCATATTTATGTGTGTTTTTAGTTGTAATTTATTTAGTAATTCACTGAAGTACTCACCAGAGGCCAGCGAACTCAGCGAACCGGCTGTGCTGCCGCCACCTTCATAAGCATAGTTGCGTAAGTCATCGAAGGGCGGTGCATTTGGGTCACCATCGGCACGCTTTTTGTGCTCCTCAATGAACATGCCCACGTTTGGCTCCTGGCCGGGCATTAGCGTCATCACCGGATCTGCAACGTTGCGAACATAAAGAAAACGAGCAGGAAATGGAGCAATGGAAATAAAATTAGTACGAGTTTCAGATGAGTAAGAAGAAAAATTTGTAAGCTTGCAGGCAGCTTGCGCGGAGAACTTCGCCGGCATACTGTTATTCAACATATTTTAGTGCGTTACTGGAGAAAAATGTCTGTGTCACTACATTTTTTAGATTGTTCACTGGCAGAGCGGGAGCTGAGGGCGTCGTCAGTGTTTGGCGCAGCTCCACAACGCAAAGCAAAACTGAAGTGCAAATTCATGTTGCTTACAATTTTAATGCTGTCGCAAGCGTACTTGCATACAAAGATTATGAGGTGGAAGATGGACGGACGGATGGTTTATTTTGCCGAGGTGGGAACTTGCAGAGTTTGCTTTAAGATTGTTGAAGAGACTTTACTTGCCAACTTATGGCGTGCCACTAAGTGATTATTAAACATTTAAAGAATGTAATTAGAAATGTAATCGTAAGTAATTAGAAAAAATATAAAAGCATTGCGGCTAGAATTTGTCTATAAAATGAAACTAAAATTTTTGTTATGTTAATTTTAAACATCATGAAAGTTGCCTAAGCTCGGTTATTGGCGTTAGAATTAAAGAAAAAAAAATTTAAAATATTTTCTTTTATTATCCATTACTATATTGATAATATGGGTAGCTGCTTTAATTTTGTAGCCTCAAATACAACATTAATTAACACCAAACAGCCGCAACTATAAGCTTCTATCATAAAATGGAATTTTGCAATCAGAACTGCTGCCTGGTAACTCTCGGAAAATCCCATCCAAAGTTAAAAATATGCTTTCAGCTTAATAATTAATGTTTGCACATACTTTTGCATATACGAGTACATAAATAGCAAATGTGTGCTCAACAGTATTTCAGTATTTGCACCAAAATGGCTAATAATCAATATCCATTACGCGCAGCCGCCCCTGCACAGCTATGTAAACGCTCATTCATTTGCCACTTATGGATTAAAAATTACGATTTGCTAAAATAAACGGTAAATTATTACAGATATTTGTACTTACACATTATTGGCATTTTCATGGCCGCCAGCTCGGGTGGCATTGGCCCGCCGATTGGTATTTGCAGCGGTGTAATATCGAATGCAGTCATGTCGTCCTCGCCGCCGCCCTCGTCATCATAGTTGATAATATTCTCTCGCACGTCATCATCCGGGCCAGGGTATTTAATATGCGCCTCACGACGCCGATTATAAACAACGAACACAAGCACGAGAACTAAACGTGGTAGCAAAAGAGTGGTGGGGGTGCGTACGCATGAAACGTTGGAAATGGATGTAGGATTGGGGGGGGAAATGTATGTAAACATTAGTTTTTTCACACAATAGAAAGCTTAGTGCATAATTTATGAGCATACATATATACACAGGGTATATAATGCATATTTGTGGAATTAATAATTTTCAAATGCAATATCCAGCGTTTCGCGGCAATAAGCGGCGGTACTTATCGCGCGCCAACTTAGACTGTACAACGAGCCAATGTTGTTAATATGCTGCTGTTAGTTTTAAAATTGTCTGTACGCAATGGAAATTCATATGTTGTCACAACAACGCCACCGCCATAGTAAGTAGGTACTTAAAAACTCAAAATGGATAATTTCATATACAATAATTATGAAAGTAATACTACTTTTTAACTACCGACTACTCTTAAATACACATGCATTACTACGCTTTACGGCTTGTTGAGAGTGTGCGTGTGTGTGGGTGTGAAAAGTGGTTGTTTTAAATAATAACGCTGCATATATGCGCAGACTCGCTTGGCTATAAACAAATATATTAGTCAGCAAAAATATTAAAATAATAAAATTCATAAATGCATACACGCAAACGAACATACACACACAAATACTTGCACGAACATATGTAAGTATAGTAAGTTAAATGTGCTTGCGCAGCACACGCATACCTTCAACGCTCTTCCGGTAAAAGACTAACTACAGCTTCCATAACTTAACCAAATTTACCGCGAACAAATACTGGATAAAATAAATATAAATTTCAATGTAGCATGTGTGTGTGTGTGTGTGTTTGTAAATTACAAATTGTGCTCCCTCCCATACACACACATACATATGTGCATAAAAGTGAAATGCAACGGTTTTGTGGTACGGGCGCGCCAACACGCTGTCAGCCACACGCGCAACATTAATTACTTGCAACAAGCGTGTATAGAACTCAAAATGGTAGATATACATATGTATAAGTATGTGTGTATGTATCTAAGCCAAACATGCTGCAGCGGGGGTTTGCCACGCTTAGTACGAATGGTACCGTTACAAAATGCGCTTACAACAGGCAATGAATTAAACTAACAATGTTGCAGTATCATTGTTGCACGTTAGCGCGCAAAACAGCCCCTGCTGCAAATTCGCAAGTGGCAGAGCAGCATTTCATTTGTAAATTCGCAGCACTCTTAAGCGCTTTGCCACTTTGCCACTTTGAAATTTTAATATTTCAACTCGAAAACACTTGATTGTGAAACCCCAAAGTACACGTATGTGAAAATTAAGATAAAAACATATACATACATATGTATGTATTATATTTTCCATTGATACCGTGAGTAAGCTTCAATGCGAGTTTGCGCTTACATGCGTGAAGTAATTAATATTCGTTTTATTTATGTTTTCTCAAATTTAAAGGACGCACAGCTACTTAATCAATCTGTCAGCGCTGCTCTACGGCTTCAGCAGTTTCGTACAAATATACAATTTACATTATTATTATTTCAATTATGATATAATTGTGTGTGTTTTGAGTAAAGGTATTGAGCTGAGTTGAGTTATGGCATTGCCTTCTACCTTTCCATCCTGCTAATGCCTGACGCGCTTTTATAAAGCTTTCAAAATTTATTATTCCGAGTATATTTGTGAACATTACTTATAAAAGCAACAACAAAGTCGAGTTATCGAGTTGAGTTCATACAGGGCGTATGATCATAATCGCCATCTTCAAAGCTACCAAGTTTCGTTTTGTGTATTTTAGAATGGCTCAAATGACAAAATATGGTCAAATATGAAAATTTAAATGTTTTTATACACTGAACATGTTTTAATGCCCTGATTTTTGATAAACACAGACACCTCTTTTGAAAATCTTATTTCCGAATTAAGAATTTGGTGAAGTATTTTTAAGGGCAGCAGCGAGCGGATAAGGCTATTTGGGACACGATAATGATTATTTGACTATATATGATTGGTAATATTACTCAAGATAAAAACGGATAAGTTCGGATAAGAGCGGATAAGCTTAAATAAGTTAAGCGCTCGAAAACTCGAGGAAAACGCAAAATGAAAAGGACATTAAGTAATTACGATATCATCAGAAGTAATTGGAATACTGTTCTCGAGACTGGATAAGGCTATTAGGGATGGGGTAGCGTGGTTTAATGATTATTTGACTAGATATGATAGATTCAGCCACTCAGGATAAAAACGGATAAGTTAGGATAAGACCGGATAAGAGCGGATAAGCTAAACTAAGTTAAAAGTCAATAAAACGGAAGAATGCCGTAAAAGTAAAAGGGCATTTAGTGATAACGAAGCATATGCGAGGTGTCATCAGCGGATATTGAAATTGAGCATCTAGTATGGTTTTTTTTGATTCGCTACTCTCAAATATTTGGCGAATCGAAGACAGCTAATATTTAATTTTGTGCATATTTAAAAGTAATGCATTTTGTTTTTCCGTATTTGCTAATTTTACTGGTTAATAGCTTCAAGTAATTAAAACCCTAATAAAGTTTGTCATATCCTTTTGTAACAAATTATGTGCTAGGCGGTGACTTTATCCAATGATAATGTTCGTGACATTTCTTTAAGGCTTAATTGATGTATCATATGCATTACTTATAATAACTCGGGAGTATAAAAAAATCTTCATCAATATCTCAGCTCTTATTACTCATTCCACAAAATATAAACAAACGTAAAATGTCTGAATGGTGAGAATATAATCTTTATTATCTTGTTTTAATAACTTTTTACAACCTAGAAACTTCTGTAGTGTGAACTCTCAACTAAAAGATAGCACTCAACTTTAGTGTTGAGTAGTTATTCTCAATTCCGAGATGTTCGAACTGGCCCAAGCTCACGCATTTTGCGCTGTAAGGACTCACAATTACGCTGAACTGGAAACTTTGAAATCTTTGCCCCCAGCACTATTGAGTGCCATTTATGCACACTCATTACAGTCTAAGAATCATGTGCTTACTGCTGTGGTGCAAAAATTGTAAAAACTCGTGAATGTAAAAGAGAATTAATTAAAATTAATTGAAACTGCAATACAAGAGCAGAGCAAAGGTGCATGATAATTTCAACTTTTCAGCCCAGAGCTGACTACATTTAATGCGTACATAATTCCACCAGTGCAGGTTAAGTTACAACTAGTACCAAACTCAGGCGTAATAGTCCGCTGACTATCCCTTTCACATTCCCTAAAATGATTTTGTGGAATGCTGCCGAGTTGATAGTGCTTGGACGGATATAAATCCAGTTTCGTAGGCTCGACTCTCATGGAGGCGGATAAGTGGTAGTTTTATGTGGTGATGAGTTATGAGATGTACTAGATTCATACTAGTTAAAAATAAACACATTACTATACGCCTTTACATGGGTGTAACCATTGTTATTTCTAAGATATCTTTTGACTTTTACTTTGGACAGGTCTTTAGTGTTTTTACTTAAGAAAATTGCTGTTTTCTCGGTGATGACTTTTTACGTAATGTAATCATCAGATTTCGTTAAGAAATACTAGTTCAAGTCAGACACCCCTACATCGAATTATGGATAAAAACAAGCAATGTTTATATTCTGGGTTGAAAATATAATCCGCCATTAAAAATCAAATTCAAGCTCATTTATTTCGGTACTTAATTGCATGAAGTCGTTGCACTGAAATCGGATCATTTAAATACTGGTGTAGATTTAGGCTTTATTGGACTAGTATATTTGCAGAGCAAACCCAGAGCAAATATACTGGGTAATACACCAATGTATGTCTACATATGTATGCATATCCATACATTAATAACAGTGTGAATTACAGCGAACACTTCAGAGTCAAGAGCCTGTAACTTATACGGTTCAATGAAAGTGCTCATCACTCGAATGGCATGTATGAAATTTTAATTTTCAATTCACCGGTTGCCCAATGGCCACTCATTGGCTGTGCTGGGTATTTGTGTTAATGAGTTGTAAAAACGGCAAAAAGGTTTCACAATTATGGCACAATTTACAAAGTGAGGTTCTTTAATTTTTTTAATTACAAAGTGAATTTTAATATTTAAAGCATTTTATAAACGTGTCTAACAAGCGATGTTGTGCCAAATTTAATGGACCTTTTGAATAGACTTTCAGTTGTAGACTACTATTTGTAGAACGCCATGAGCACAAACGAGAGATACAAAAGTGCAAAAATATATTATATTGAAGGTCTATGTAGGTTGCTTATTATATTTCGAGATTTAGCGACCCTAGTGTTACGATCTGCAATACCCAACTGTAACTTAAAGTTCAACATTTTTTATGTTAAACATACTCCTAATGTTTTGACATTTGAACGTTATTTGTGTTGCTTACAGTAACTTTAAAAATTCATCTCGATCGAAAAATAGAATAAAACCGGCCGGGATTAATTTTCACAACTTTCGACGTGGAATATCTCAGCAAACAAAGAATCGATGGACTTAATTCAGTTTTGGGCAATGAAGCTCCATTAAGTGTTTATTGATAGTATGGTAAATCCAATCGAGATCGTAGAGCATTCCAAGACGAATTTCTTGAAGGTCGTGCAAAATCAGTTCAGGTTCCGAACTCTATTGTGATAGTATGCTATTGCAAGATCGTTATGTGACCTATCGTGAGACAACTATGAGCATTAATGGGACTAACATACATTGAACATTTCATTGTAGAAAAATTTTTTCCTCGTTGGTTCGCACACAATTTGTGAATCGCTCAAAAAAGCTGTTGTCGATAGAGAGAAACGTCAAAAAATACTCTAACGGTGGTTCGAAATAGTCTACTGTATGGGTGTTTCAAAATTGTTTAAAGCCTTTCCAGGCAAATGGTTACTGTTTTTTTTAGAAAAACTGAATATTTCGCAACCATACGACTAGAAAAATGCAGAGCAGTAAGTTTTGTTTGGTTTGCAAACATTTGTTTCCTGTTGTCTTTCCAGAAATCAGGAAAACCAACCACTGAAAATGGATCACTCTTCGCCACGACAATGCGAGCTTTCAGACATCGCCTGAATCAACTCCATTTTTGAGCATTCAAAATATCGAATTCAGAAGACTCCACCATGCAATCTTGATTTGACTTAATAATGGCTTCTTTTTATTCTCGTACGTAAAAAATAAACTACGAAGTCAAGCTTTTCGACACCAGAAGAGGCGATACGTTCAAAAGACATGTTTCGGAGATTCCACAGTCAAAGTGACAAAAGTGCTTTGAGAACTGGTTTAAACGTATGCAAAGGTGTATAGATTTTAATGGAGAATATTTTGAGAAACAATAAAGCTATTTGCGATAGTTAAAATTTGCTTTATTTCTCTAATCCCGAAACATGAAAGACAACCTAAGTATAACAACTCTATATGCTTTTCGGTCGGCAATACACGGCCTTGTAAGGCGCGGTGCTCGATTAAAAACAAGTTTTAGTAAATTCTATGTATGTAATTGTATTTAAATACGCATATTGGATTTCGTCGTGGCTTTGTGCCGGTTAATGGCCGTGTATTATAATATTGTGGTTATGTGGTTGAACGCGTTCATTTAATGCGCTTTGTGGCTAAGGGCTGTCGCTGTTCAATTGTGAACATAAATGTAGTGTAATTTAAAATTTATATATTTACGAAATTAAATTTAAACGTTAGGCATTAGTGGTTTAAATATTTGCTATGTACATTTTTGTATTATTAATTAATATTGTTGTTAGTATAAATAAATATTTAAATTTAATTGTTTAATTATAGTTTTAGTTATTTAATAAAGTACAACTTCAATTAATAATTATAATATATTCGCGGACATATAAAATAAAAAAGTAATACAAAAACTACAAGTGCTGCTCAACAAATAAAATAAATAAATAAATATTTGCTTATATGTAATGCTAAATAATTCAAAACATTCACGCCAAATTCGGTTAGTTCCACTCACACATCTTACCTCTTCAACTTTCAACGCTTTACGATTTGCATTTTATATGTGTGTATTTTACTATTTGTTTTTGTTTTTTGTTTTTACTTACGAATTAGTGTACTAGTGCAGAGTACTAGCGCTATTATGAAATCACGTGATGGCGTTAACACGCCGGACGCCAGTAATTCCAGTTCGCAATTCATGCCGGTGAAGCCCATCGGACAGTGGCACTCATATTTCTTTGGTGGATTGTGATCGCGACAACGACCACCATTCCGGCACGGAAATTGCAAACACTCATTGTCGTTGACACATTGACTGCCCGAAATTTTGTAACCAGCCGGACACCTAGGTTTATATATTGTTGGTTGGTTGGTTTGTTTGGAGAGGATAACATGAAGGAGAAAATTTTTGTAATTCTTTGTTTGTGTGTAAATTTGTTAACGTGTATGTATGTTTTGTATAAATATATCTACTATTTTTAATATATATACTATGTGTGGCTATGTACTTGCTTGGCAGCATGTGCGTAAGTTGTGTGTATGGTATGTGTGTGTTAAAAACCATAGAAGAAATTAATTAGAAGTTTATGGAGAGATGAACGCGTTTCGGTGCTAACAACTGCAAAGGAAGGTTTTTGCAGTGTTTGTGCGGCTAGAGAATTGTTTTCGTTTA
Source organism: Bactrocera neohumeralis (assembly GCF_024586455.1). NCBI lineage: Eukaryota > Metazoa > Arthropoda > Insecta > Diptera > Tephritidae > Bactrocera > Bactrocera neohumeralis. The sequence goes on from NC_065920.1 coordinate 29,757,282, forward strand.
TTTTTGTATTCATTCTAATTCTAGAAATTGCTTTTACATTTAAAACATACATATTTGTGAAGTTAAATTTCCAGCAATGTAGATCAATAAATCAATATAATTGTAAGTTGGGAACTGTCTAAAAAAAGTTGAAGGCGTATACTGTATTATATGTAGTTAATGTAGTATATAGTATACCATTTAACTCGTTGAATATTTTTATTTTTATTTTTAGTATTTCCCAAATATATTCAGTGTGTGTCTATTTCACACGAATAAACAGAGTCTTCTAAAACTAATGCAATACTTAAATTTTTCGCTATTTCAATTAATCTTCACAGTTGATGATGTGTTGATACTATTCCGACGATATTTTATATGAAATATTTGAACTGCGCACGCCAAGCTTTCATTACATAGTTTTAAAATGTTGTTCAATAATGAAGACACGTTGTTTTATCTTGTAATGCTCACTTTTACTATGCCTAAACTGTCCAAGCAATAATAATAACAAAGTTGAGTTGCGAGTTAAATTCGTTCCAAGAAAATGATGAGATATCTTTACGAAGTTTGCCATAAATTATTGCCCAAGGCAACGAAATAAGCTCCGAAAAAATTGTTCACATCGGACTACTATAGCATACAACTGTCATACAATCTGAGTGATCAAAATAAAGTTCTTCTATGAAACCTTTTGAATTTGTGAAGAGTTGTATATAATATTATAGAACATGGTCGGACGAGAGAATTTTAAGTGTGCTCTGCCCAATTCACACAATCTGCGCCAAACAACCGTGGTATAAGACTCATCACCATCGCATATAAGGTCTTATCGAGCGTACTGTGTGAAAGATTAAAGACCATCGACAACAAACTGATTGGACCTTATCAGTGTGGCTTCAGTCCTGAAAAATCAACAACTGAGCAGATATTCGCCATGCGCCGAATCTTGGAACATACCCGTAAAAAAACGAACGACACACATCATCTCTTCGTCAATTTCAAAGTTGCTTTTGGCAGCACGAAATGGAGCCGCCCTTAAGCCGCTATGTGTGAATTTGGTATCATCACAAAACTAATTCGGCTGTGTAAACTGACGTAGAGCAATACCAAAAGCTCCATTAGCATCGGAAAGGACTGCTCCGAGCCGTTTAATAACAAACGAGGTTTCAGACAATTCGACTTCCTATCGTGCGACTTCTTCTATCTACTCTTAGAGAAAATAATTCGAGCTGCAGAGCTGAATAGCGACAGGTACAATCTTCTATCGAGTGTACGGCTACTAGCGTACGCCGATGATATTGATATCATTGGCCTCAACAGCCGCACCGTTAGTTCTGTTTTCTCCAGACTGGATAAGGAAGTGATGGGTCTAGTAGTGTATGAGGGGAAGACGAAATATCTCTTGTCATCTAACAAACAGTCGTCGCACTTGCGACTTGACTCCCACGTCAAGCAGAAAAACTGTTGCCAACAGGTGCTACTTCGGACTGAGTGGGCAATTGAGAAGTAAAGAAATATTCTGCGGAAGATTTATGGTCCTTTGCGCATTGGCAACGGCGAATACCGCAGTCGATGGAACGATGAGCTGTACGAGATATACGGTGACATTGACATAGTTCAGCGAATTAAGAGACAGAGGCTACGTTGGGTAGGTCATCTATATGGATGAAAACACTCCACCGCTGAGAGTATTTTATGCAGTACCTACGTCAATACAGAAAAAAATCGGTGCAACCGAAGTTACGGATTTTTCTTCTCTTGTATAGAAATCGTATGTAGGGTCTATTATTAGACACGCTGAACTAAAAAATATATTACTTGACTGGAGGCGACAAATGCCTGCACCAAAAAATCAGCGGAACGCGTCTAACCAAATTCGTGCGTCCGTATGTATAATGTTCTTTACTGCTTTTTCGGTGGCGCAAGCTAGTATAATCTGTTCGATTCGTAATTCTCTAACGTTTGCCGTATAGAAGTTAACTTATATTAGCGTAATAGTACTCTAAGGCTTCAAATATTGGTTTTCTCATGAACTTCTATATTTTATGGAAAACAATTCTTGGCTATTAAATCTTTTTTTTAATATATAAAAGATTTCGTTGTTGAATTTCTTAAATACATCCAAAACTTCTACTTTTTTTTGCTGGCAAACCAGTAAAGTATTAACCTACTATTTCTACTACTACTTTTTACTCTCACAAATCCTTCTTTAACTTGCTCACCACATACAAATAAGTGCGTCAATATGTAGATATATTTATTAAAATATCAAGGTCTATATACTAGGCATGTGAGCGGCTGTAAAAACTTAGCTGCTGCTGCGGCGTTACAATGCTCCCTGCTGTGTGGTTATAAATAACGTAAACTTAACAGTTTACTCTGAGGAAGCTGAGAAAAAAAGATGTATGTATGTATATAAAAACTAAAACTTTTACTTTATTCCCTATCAACCATAACTGACCAAAACTATGCGCGAATTTTCTTAGAGCTCAAGCTTTCCGCTTCCACGGCAGACTGCGCGCTGCTGTTTGGTTGAACACATGCCTACGCACATTTCTGGCACCATATTTCATGCCAACCATACTTTATGCCCTTATTTTATAAATTTCTTTTGCATTTATTTTCGCGCCAAGGCAACCGAATTTTTCGTTTATTTGTTACCATATTTTTGTATATTTTTTGCGAGAAAATATTTCAAAAAGTTTAGCTTCAAATTCCCTCCTCTTTGAGCGTTTCCATTTTCTACTTTATTTACAGTTGCCAGTAAAACGATTCGCATCTATTTTATTTAAGAAGAAACTGATATTTTTCCACCAAACCGAAAAAGTCTCAAGCTCAGAATGGAACTTTCAAAAAACGCAGCAAATGTATACACACGTTGCTGCCACACAATAACGGCAATGGATAGTAATGGAGAGGAGACTCAGAAAACGCCACACAGCGCAGGCAAACACATAGCTACTAAATCGGCGCATAAGCAACTGGCAGCGAGAAATCACAGTGTATGAGCTGGTGACTCCATTGGCAATGCATCCTTCGCTTGCAACTGACAGGCCGGCTTTGGTGATGGTACGACATGTCGTGTGCAGTGGATTTGTTAACTTTACGTAGAATTTCATGGCGCTTAAAGCAACAGCAGCCAGCCAAATTGTTTGTTTGATAGACGAAGCTATTTGGTTACCTGAATCGCGCAGGCAAACACTTGCCACACATACAGACACACAGTCGTACACGCACGTGTGTCGCAAAAGTTGTCTGAAAGTGAATATGCGACTTATTGGTGCGATATCAGCGCTCAAGTACGGATTTGCAAAAAGCATTCAAGTCATATGTGCGAGTGTGCATTTGTGTGTGGATATGGGGCAACATGACAACACCATAAATTATTCAAAATGCTGCAACATGCCGTGAAATATAGATATTTTGTTGTGAAAATATTTCCGTATAAATATTTTCTAAATGCTACTATCCACATATACCCACACACATATTACATAACACACTTGCACATAGTCGTAGATAAGCGAATTGGAAGCAAATGCGTGCGTACAAGTCTGCAAAAGTTGGCCCGATTGCACATACTTGAAGAGGAGATTTGAAGAAAGCGATTGGTCGCATTATTCGGGTACTGCGAAGCGTGGTTTTAAGGCGCTCACTTGGGAGTTTGACGCTCAAAGAAAGTTCTTTGCCGCTGCTTTGATGGGGGAATTAGGAAAGTTGAATTTATTTTCACATCGCAAGCGCCAGTTGTGGCAAAGTACTTAAGCGCTTATGCAGTAGTGGCGCGACAATGCTTTTTAAATGCACGAGAAATGTCTTAAAGGCAGTGATTCCAAATGAATATACTAGAAATTTTGACATTAAATATTTTCCTTTCGCGTTTCTGGCAAATAAATTTATTCAGTTGTGAATAATGACTTGAATGATAACGTCGCAAAGCTTAAAAAAATGTAATTTCTTAAGGCTTAAGATGAGGAGAGTCACACTCTGTGTTTATACTCCTCACTATAGTCTCTGTCAGTCTCAGCCATATACTTAGTCCTGCCATAAGTTCCGTTACAAGTTTTAGTAGTACATGTTTTAATCAAGTAATATTTAATAAAACAATATTATAATAAATGAGCGATGCTAAAAATTTTTTTCGAAATGATTACCCATTGATGTCATACAAGTCTTCATACAATTCGGTCATTTATCAACAGCAGCGCGCACAGTTTCTATTGGTACTGACTCTCCAAATTTCTATGGTGTATTCGACAAGTTATGTCTTCTAACTCTGAACAGAAACTGTCATCCAAGGGACTCAAATCTGAATTACCATATAGCCATTCATATGCAGCTATGGAACCAAATAGTGCCTTTAAGCCACTAAGAATATTATTTAACTACTTTACAGAGCATCTAAAACATCTGGTTGGTACACTTTTGCTCTTTTATTCAGAAACGAAGAGGCGTAACGCGTTTACAAAAGACTCATCACCAAATAATAGCAGCTGCATGGTGACCACTTTGAACCCTTAGGTTAACATTTTTTGCGTCTTTGGATGTGTTTGTGTAGATTTTGTCGTTTTGCTTATTGAAAACTTCTTAAAAATTGAAAACTGTTTCATCTGTTAAAAGGATACTTTCATAGTTGTTCACCGTGTGCCTCTGATGAAGCCGCTTGCATATGTTGATAGTTATTTTAAAAATTCCAAGTGGATTTCTACGAATGCTTTCGCGAACAGGTTCATGAATAAACTGGTTCAAACCACGCACGAATGATCACTCCTTTTTCTGTCATGAACTTTAGCCGTTTTAGAGAAACGATTATTTTCAAAGCAGTATGCGGTCTAGGGGCTAAGAGATATACTATTGTACGAAATGGATTCTCTTCGAATTTATATGACATATCTCACAGATTGTCCAATATTTTTGACAAAAAGTTCGTAACTGGAATCTTTAAACACATATGCGGTGTCTAGGCACTTGAATTATTTTGGTCCGATTCGATACATTAATTGATGCTTGATTTGCACACTGGAAATTAATAAAATCAGATGGAATTTAAAATTGTACGATATGCAAAGTAGGTGTGGCTATATATCTGTGTAGTACTTAGTAAACCATGTCGTCGAAATGTCAAGAAAATATTAATACCCAATTTGGTCAAGATCTGTCGAGTAGGTTCTGAGATATGGCTTTGCTCCAAATTGTAGGCTCTGCCATGCCCATGCTCTTATAAAGGCCTATCGTATTATGCCAAGTCTAAAATTTAATGTCTCTGGCGAATTTATTTCTGGATTTATTGCGCTTTTAGTAGTTCTTAATTGTACCGTTATACAGGGAGTATGCGGGAGTTATCAGCGAATTTCATCCATTTTCCCAGTGTTAGTAGGGATGCCTAAGGGATTTGTCCTGAACGAAAATTTGGATATTGTATCTTGAGTGATTTACGAGATATTTACTTAGAGGGCGGGGTCACGCCTAAATTTTAAAATAAACTGTTGTTCTCTATAGTAACATTTTGAAAGAATATAAAAATAACGCCTTTTTTCTGATAATTTGTTCTCAAATAAAGCTTTGTAAATTTTGTAACAAAATTTATGGCAGGTCTAAGGTCTCAGGTCCCCTCTCATGCCGTCACATTGTCTGGAGGATGATTGACAAACAAAATAGGGTCTAAAAAAGCGAATGGTCTTGTTAGCTCATGGATTTTCGACATTTTCTTTTGTGCTTCTTTTCGAGCTCCGATTCAAATGCATATATACATAGGGGTCCTTTGTATATAAAGATTCACTTATATACATATATCTCACAGACTTGAACATCATTCCTGAAACTACTTCTCTGAAAAAGTTTAGTCAAATAGTTAATTTCGTAGTTGTCCTTTAACATTTTTATACCTGAACAGGGTATATTAAGTTTGTCACGAAGTTTGTAACACCCAGAAGGAAGCGTCGGAGGCCCTATAAAGTATATATATAAATTATCAGTATGTTGAGCTAAGTCGATTTAGCCATGTCCCTGTCTGTCTGTCTGTCCGTCCGTCTGTATATATACTAGATATCGTTTAGAAATTTTGCAAACGTCATTTCCTCTTCAAGAAGCTGCTCTTTTGTCGGAACTGCCGATATCGGACCACTATAACATATAGCTGCCGTACAAACTGAACGATCGAAATCAAGTTCTTGTATGGAAAACTTTCACATTTGACGATGTATCTTCACAAAAGTTGGCACAGGTTATTTTCTAAGATAATTATGTAATATACGTAGAAATTGTGCAGATCGGCTTACTATAGCATAAAGCTGCCTACAAACTAAATGATCGGAAAAAAGTTTTTGTATGGAAAACTTTTGCAATTGACACGATATATTCACGAAATTTCTAAGGCAACAATGTAATCTCCGAAGAAATTGTTCAGATCGGCTTTCTATAGAATATAGCTGCCATACAAACCGAACGATCGCAATAAAAGGCTCGTATGAAAAACTTTCGCATTTGACGTGGTATCTTTACGAAATTTGACATGGATTACTGCTTAAGGTAATAATATAATCTCCGAAAAAATTGGTCAGATCGGATTACTATGGCATATCGCTTCCATATAAACTGAACACATGGTTACTAAAAGAAATGCATCTGTGAAGGGTATATTAGCTTCGGTGCAGGCGAAGTTAACGTTTTTTCTTGTTCTTGTTTTTTTTTGACGTTAGTACATCCGTATTATGTAATGCTATTATATTGCAACCAAATTTTGCCTTACACATGACAACCAAATGACAACACTGGAATGATCAAATTTCTGTAATCAAACACGCCTAAAAAGAAAAGATATGCATGCGTACTAAAGAGTAACGTATCACCGAACCAGCTCAATCACTTGCTCGAGCTTGTCTAATTTTTAAATAGATTTAAGGTTTTATAACTTTTTGTTAGGCTTTAAAATAAAGCAGATTCAATAAATGTAGAAATATGTTAAAAAATGGTAAAATGAGGAAACTACGCGTTAGTTATCTATAGTTTTCAAGAATAAAATTAAGTTCACTTATCATACGTAATACAAAATGCTGTGGCTATTACGTCCGTTAGACCGCCAACTATCGTGGGTTGCCTTACATAATAGGCGCACTAATCTGATGACAGCATTTTTACACTGAAACTTTTGTATGTCCTTGTTTTTGTACTTTTGCGGTCATAGAAATATTACAAATATTTAAATATTACATAATTACCTGTGTTAATAATTAACGCTACCATTTTTTGTACAGTTTATTATGTACTTAAATTTACACAATATTTCCTATTTGCAAATTGCATTAAACCAATACTGACAAATGCGGCAAACACCAGTTGGTGCTGCAGTGAAATTTTTCAATATCAACAAACCGAGAAAATACCTGTACATTCCGTTGTACAGAATTTTTAGAGCATTGTAAAAAATGTGCAGCTAACACACAGCTCCACAAAAGCTAATAGGTTCACACACTTTTTCTGACTTTTACTCTACTGTAAATACGTGTATATGTGGCACGCCATGCGTTGCTTTCAACGTAAACCAGAGAGAAGAGATGACTGTGGATGCTGTGCTAAATGGACACACAGAAAAAATAATACACAATGAATACTGAAATTTTTATATCTAAATACATATATATGTAGTATGTATATGCATACATTTTACGGTGCAATAATGAGATGAGTGAAAAAAGAGGCAAGCATTGAGGCGTGTTAAAAAATGCGTGGCCACAATTCAAATATCACACCTTTATACTATGTGGTGTATTTGTGTTATTTTATGAATATAATATGGCTAATGGAAAGTGTAAATATTTAAATAAAAAGCCTAAAAAATTGTCGTATTATGTAAATATTAAGTGGCAAGAATTTGTGGCATGTAAACATGATAAGGTGCAAATGCGACAATGTTGTGACACACAAGTAAACACAGCACAATATATTTGCAGCAAATGTGGCAAATGAGACAAAAAAGTTTGCATTTGACTGAGTGTAAGCTTCCATGTATACACACGTACATATGTATGTATAGATGAGTGTGCGAAAGTGCGCTAAACGCTTGAAAAAATGGCATGCAAGCTACGAAATGGCTAAGTGGGTAGGGATTTGAAATGAATGAACGAAATGAAAGGCGCATGATGAGATAAGAACAGAATGGTTACTATATATGTATGTATGTATGTATGTATGTAAGTATGGATATAAAGTGGCTGAAGCGCAAAATGGGCGGTGTTGTTACTTATGGTGATATGAAATGATGTGAAATGATATGCATGGAATGAGGCAGGTCGAAAGGAATTGCGATTTTCATACATATACATATGTAGATATGTATATGTATATCTAACTTTGCTAACATTTATACAAATAAACATATAAAGATATATAGATGTATATATATATAAATGATGATGTTTGGGTCCAACATATTTCTTTTACATTAGCACCAACACCAACAGAGCATTTCCACCAACGCTACAAATCGGGCAATTACATAGATGAAATTAAAAAATATATTTATGTATATATTTTAATTATTATTAATGTTGCATGAATAAAATAATATTATTGTATATGTATTTAAAACCAAAAGTAAAATGTTTTTCGCTTGTGAATATTAAGGCAACAAATTAATGCTTTCAGCCTAAATATAAATATATGTAAGTAATTATGATTTAATATTGGGAAAAATCAAAGCTGAATATGCGAATAAAAAATTGTTGCTACGGCGAGCAGTAGGCGTTGTTGCAAGCAGCTTGCGAGATGCCGCACAAATCGCTAGACTTTTTTTAATTTAAAATTATTTTTTATTTTGTTGTTTTTGACGTTTAGACGACGCTCGTTTTGCATTTGCTATTATTAATTTCTACTTCTTTGTTTTTTTCTGTCATCATCTGCGACGCTCATATACATATATTTTTTACTACTCATTGAATGCTCACTCAGTATGACCAGCAGGCAAACCAATATGGCCGCCAGTGCGCCCATGCTCAACTTCAGCGTCTGTCCCTCTTGCACCAATTCGCAATTCTCGCCCCAAAAGCCATCCGGACAGATGCAACGGTAGCGCAGACGTGGGTCCAAATTGATGCAAGTGGCACCGTTTAGACATGGCAAGTCCAGGCATTCGTTGCGATCCATGCAGCCTTTGGCGTCTGGCGACATGACGCGTCCTTCACCGCAACTACAAGCCGTTGTTGTGCATGTCGAAGATTTTGTTGTTGTTGTTGTTTTGTTTTTGTTTTGATTTTATGAAGCAGTTGTTTTATTAATTTATTTACGTGCAGCGCATGAATATTTTATTAATTTGTTTGTTTGCGTTGATGACGATGGTGGCAGTTGTGGTGGTGGTGGTGAAAAAGATATACATACATACGATTTATTTATAATTATGTTATATTAGGTGAAAGTTATATGCAAATGCTTATACTCATTATAAGGATTTTAGAATTTGGCAAAAAGTCGATGTGAAAATCATGAATTTTATGGATTTTTTGCTCAAAAGCGATATGTGTATGTGTGTGTGTAAATGCTTAACGTTCACCAATGGTTATACAAATGGTCATGTGTTAGAATCAGTTGAAAATAACAAATACTTAAACTTTGATATTTGTAGTAATTTAGTTTTCAAGTAAAGGTTGTACTTTCTTGGCGAAGTAACTCCGCACAAACCACCTACCAGTTGAAAGACCGGTTAGTTACCCGGTAGCGCTACCAGTTATTTCTGTTAAAGTTACTATGAGTTCCTTAAGTCAATTGACAATTCTAACCGAAACTCACACAACCACCTACCAGTTAAAAGACCGGTTAGTTACCTAGTAGCGCTACCAATTATTTCTGTTAAAGTTGCTATGAGTTAATAAAGCCAATTGACAATTCTAACCGAAATTCACACAACCACCTACCAGTTAAAAGACCGGTTAGTTACTCAATAGCGCTAACAGTTATTTCCGTTAAAGTTTCTATGAATTGTTTAAGACCCAATTGACAATTCTAACCGAAACTCTTGTGCACATGTGTGTGTGTGTCAGTTTTCGCGCTAATTCTTTCTATGTACAGTAGTTTTGGTAGCAGTGACTTGCTGGCTTCACGGGTTGACTGTACAACTTCGTCGAAAGTTAATAAAATTGGATCATATACATACATGCGCTTACATACATCATATATGTGTTTACATAAGTGCATGTCATATTCCCAGAATTGGGCAACAAAGCATGTGACAGCATCCGCTCCCCAATGTCCAAACTGCATTGTGCTTCGAAACTTTCCGAAAGGCTTTCCTTGTCAAATTCAATGCAGTCGAAGTTGCAGTAAACTTTGCACAAATTATATAAATATATCTAGCGTATATATAAAGTGTATTGTATGCGTACATATGTATTATACTTTCGACCCATTACATCCTTGTAAATAGTTTGCTTACGCATTCGTTTACTTGAAACCCGCTTTTCTACGTTTTTTTGGTAATCAACCTTGCTTGCAACTGCCTCAATTGTGGTTTATTGCGTTTACTTCACTTCGCTTCGACTTTTGTTATCGTTGTTTGGCTGTGTCCACATAGTTTGGTTTGAAGTCTTGTTAGAATTTCGAAAATTCGAAAGTTTTCGAATTCAGCACAAATGCTCTGCATGTTTTCCCTAATTATTTAGAAAGGAAAAGTTTCTTTGAATAGTGACAGGTGTGTGTGTGCAATAGCAAGCTGCCTCGGCTGCATGCGTATTAGTTTGTGGTTATGGAAGTGGCTGATGTGGTATCTCTTCGGCAAGTTTTAAGCCGACAATATGCCGAATATGTGACATTGATAAGGAAAGTTTTGTGGCTTAGTTAGAGCTTTCATATTTAATAGAAGTGAAAGTGCTCAAATTATTATATTTACTTTGTAGTTTTATTCTATTGCAACATTTCGAACAATAGCGGTGGCATAAGTTACCGTTGCAAGATGCAGTTCTTTTATTTATATTTTTAACGAGGCTAAAAAAAGCTCTAAAAAAGTTTTTAATGCATCATAATATATAAAATTTGTTCAACAACTTGATTTGTATTATCTAGAACTGTATGCAAGGGAAGGGGATTTGCGCAACCTTTATGCCAGAGTTTCGGATAGTGTTCTGCTTTGAAGACAAAATCATTTGAAAAGCACAATAGATTTTGCAATTTATCAAAACACAAAAAATATACAAGAATCTATTTTAATTTCTTGAAGAGTAAATGAAGCCTAAGCATTGGCAAAATAATTAAAGATTTTATTTTTCAGGACATGCTTTCAGGTTTTTAACTTTCATTATGAAATTGCCACTAAACAAATAGAATGAAAGCTTAAAGCACAAACTTTTAGCACTTCCCACACTCTTTGTGAAGCCGTTGAACAATAGTAAGTAATTAAAGACCAAGCTACCAAGTATCAAATATGTATTTACTTTTAAAAGATTTCACATGAATTTCATTTTCATTGTAAACATTACTCGGTATTATTTTCATATTTAATGGGAAATGGCAAATACTAATAATTGCAACAATTGCGGCATTTGTAATTTGCATAAAATGAGCAAAAGCTGTATCGTTTCCCTGGAATATCACGCCATAACAAGAAGCTTTTTATTATGCTTCTTAGGAAACCACAGACTTAATTATTATATTACGGCCACACATATTTTACGATTTGTGGAAATGATATTGGATTAACTTCCTACATGTTTATCTATTATTATTGCTGAAGCTTTTCTTTTTCTTAATTGGAAATGACGACCACAAGCTTTTAAAAATAGTATATGCTCGTACTTGCCACAGCTAACAGTAGTTTAATAAATTTAATGACTGTTAATAAACAAAATTTGAAACTTAATGCCGCTACCTTCAGTTGTGTTTGGATTTTAAGCGTGGTAGCTTTGTTTAGTTGATGAGTGGCTATTAAGAAGCTAAATATTTACTTAGTTAAAAAATGAAAGAAAAATAAGAGCGTGACTTTTTTTAAACTCTTTCTATTTTCGTAAACGTTTGACTTGAAAATATATTAGTGTGTGACATCATCAAGGAGAAAATGCGAAAGTCACATATTTTTAGCTATGACGGCCTTATCATACGTGCGCTCGTCTTGACCATAATTTGTTTACTTTAAGTAAGATGAGTCTTTTCGCAGCGGATGCGGATACGTAGTTGTCAAAGAGGGATATAGTGATGTTTAAACCCTTTGAACTCCGCACGATTTTGATCGATCGTATAACTTATTATAATTTGAGAACTAAGTGACGTACTATAATGATATGGGACTGATATGAATTGGCAGAGTATGATATATTTTAAAACAATCCACTATACATATACAAATATTGCAGGCAGTTTGTTGCATGTTTGACAATAATAATTTCTTTGTCGCCTGCCATTTCTTATACCGACCTTTTGTTTTATAAACTTCCTTTATCGCTATTTTCAAGTGATTCCGAGAAGTACACAGACTGTCGTAAGCACGCGCATCATGTTGTCTGACATAAAACCCGCTGAATTTTTTGTAAATACGATATCTTGATGTGATTTCTTTTGCTATTTCAAATAACTTCAAATGTGCATGTCTCAAAAAGTTGCTCGAAAATAACTCAATTCGATCACTGAAAAACTTAATGTCCCCTAAGAGGGTACAGCGGAGCCCAAAGGGTTAAAAAGGTATTGATTAATGTGGATCTGTATTACTTTTATGGCTTCAGAAAAATAATTCTCCAATTATTTATCGTTTGACTAATTTAATTAATTGCACAGTTTGCATTTCTCAAACTTTTAAGAAGCTTTAAAGCGCCAATTAGTTTCGTTCACTACTAAACTAGATTACATAAAACCAATAAGTTAAAATTTGTTTATAAAACTCCATGATTTTGTGGACCTTCAACAATTTACCATCAGCAATCGGTGTCAGAAATACAATTTTGTGAGTGTAGTGTTGAAATATGCATCATAAAATTTAAACAGTTTGAGGGCTTCATATGATGGAAAATAAAGACGGGCTCCAAAGTCAGTAGAACCATGTAATCGCGCAAACTTAAGAAACGGCCAATAGTGCCCCCATTTGCATATATTAAAAACGAGTTTGAATTTGGCATTTTGTCAAAAAAATATTAGAATTTTATACAAAAAAATTTAGTTAAATAAAATTTTTATGTTCAATTCGTTCTCAAATAAATTTTCTTCCATTTAATTTCAGTTTGGAAAAATATTTTGGGTTCTACTAGAGGGCAACAGTATTTTGCTATTTATATCACTTGATTTCATACATATGTACATGAAATGCTTTTACCCAAAAAAACTTTAGAAATTAAAGTTTTCTGACCGTCCTTATTTCATAAAAGAACTGATGAATACCAGTTGGAGCTTTATATGAACCTTAAATTGGGCGAATAACACCATGTATGATACTTATACGTACATACTTGTAAGTAAAAGTAAGTTCGTACATATGTATCTACACTTTGGCACAACATTCATTTTCACACAGGCTTGCCTGACTTGCTTGTAATGTTTTCGTAGTAATGTCTGCTCTCGAGAGTGCGATTTAAAAATTGTATGCCTATGTATGGTATTTTCGTTTTTCTAATGCTGAGTGAGTGATTTTTTTTGAACCTTGATCGTCACACTTCACTTTACTTCTCGCACAGCATTTTCACGAGTATGTAAAATTGTTGTTGAAAGACGCTTTTTCAGTCGAAAGTGTAATGATGCAAGTGAAAGCTAGTGTCTGCGGTTGAATGTTGCAAGCGTTTAGCACAAAAACACGAGTGACTTTTCGTAATGGAGAGTGTATGGGTAAGCTATAAAAAGCGACTTTGTGTTTTTCTCTGTCGACATTTCAGTGTTCGTTGTTTTATTGCGTTTTGCTGTTTCTTGTGCTTTATGACATGGAGAGCTTTGCTCACTTGTAGGTGAACTCGCCTGCAAGCTTGTTGTTTGTAGGTACATACTATATGATTCCAGTAAAAAAAACGTATAAATGTATTTTGAAGGATTTTGAAAGTGAAAAATCGTTAAATGTTCTTTTTTGCTTAGTTTAGTGTCGTTTTAGTACACTTTCTTTATAAATTATCGTAAGACTTATCAACTATCTTTTTAAATTTTTGCCAGTGAAGGTAATAAATATTGCCATATCAGATATTGTTCACTTTTATTATTAGATGTGCTTATATTTTTTTGTTTCTAGCTTATATTTTCAAGAATTTATATTTTAAAGCTTGCTTCATGAAATTCTAATTTTATGTACTCGACTCAGTAGAGTCGATGATACTTCAGTAAAAACTTATATATTTTACAAACTTATTGTAGCAAATTTGGAGTTAGAGATATGCTAACCTAAATTTAACTCAAGGTCTTTGAATATACTCGTATCATCAATCGACTGTCTTATATTTACGAAAATATTTGAATTTATATTATATTTTTTTTGTATCGACATCAATTTTAATGTTTTATATTTTAATAAAATTTATTATTTTTTATATTAAAATAAAATTTATCAAAAATTCCAAAAGCATTATTTAACTAATACTGTACTTATGGTTTCAAGGTCCTTATTATTTCATAAGAACCATTTTCACAATAGTTGTAATGACACTTTATGATGAGGAATTTGTCAACAGTACTGGTTGTTATATTTATTAAAAATTACTCAAGAAGAAGAAAAAACTGGAATCAATCAATAAGCTGCCTATGAAAATTAATATCAATATGTTCCCTATTTAATTCTTTATATGTTGAGTTTACTGTCTGTATTTATTTATTTAAGCAAATTTGAAGTATTCCATTTATGATGCAATGGAATGAAGAACTCAAAAATGTTATGAAAACAAACGATAGAAAGGCAAAAGTAATGTGCTTGCGTGCCAATTGCAACATAAATTGAACTCAAACGATACTCACGTGCACTCATATTCATTCCACAGATCCACACATTCGAACGGCTCCGGGCATATGACGTTTGAACAAGGTTTATTGGAGGGACAGTTCTTTTCCAGATTACGCGCCATAGTCGCTTGACCCCATTGCGTGCCATTCATCGCGGGTGGCAACGGCAAATGTTTGCCCTCAAGTCTATAAGCAAATGCAAACACAAAATAAAAATCCGCATGAATAAATGGTTAGTAATGCACGAAGTTAGAGAGCAATGGAAATGCCAAACCCTCTAACATTTAGGTAGGGTTTATCATGCATGCATACATATAGGACATTGTTCAAGGCTGCACACTCACCTGATGTCGTCTAGGCAACTCTTTTGGTAATCCGCATACACCTCAAACGTACGCACGCCCGTATATTCGGCTTTGCCGCCTGCATATACACCCTCCTGCTTGTCGACCAGTAGCCATTGATGACCCACAAATTCGAATGTCTCATTGTAGCGGCGGCCTTCGCCACCATCCAGCTCCAGGGTAGCTGCCGAACCATAACGATTAATGCGCACCACATGCCATTGACCATCGTCGACCGCAACTGCGTTTAAACATAAATCTTTCTCCTCCGTACGCAGTGAATTGAGATTGTAGCGGAAGTGTAGACGCGCATCCTTAATTTCTAAAATTCCATATTCGCGGTTATGTTGGTCCGAAACACGAAACAGTTCGCCGTGTTGCTCACGTGTACGGAAACGTAATTGTATTTGTGTACTAAATCGATCTGGCTCAAAGCTAAGCGCATACTTAACGTAGCTCTGTTGCTTGAAGGTGGTCGGTATAGTGGGTATATTGCAAGCAGGTCCCGTCCAGCCGGGGCGGCACTGGCAACGTGCTTCGGAAAGTGAGCCAACACAGTTGCCGTGTTCCCAGCAGCGTGCTGTTTGCTCCGATTGCGAGCAAACTTCTTCAGTTTGTTGGCAACCAGTTACACTATTGCGTGATAGTCCGGGATGCGCCAGGTCATAGAGCTTAGAATTAAATATCAAATTACGTATGCAGCCATCGAAAGCCTTGGCGTTGGGCGCATAATGCCAGAAATAGAGTGACGGATCGAAGAGGTCGCGGTAGATGCCGCCCACTTGTAGTGGTCCATTAACATTCAGGTATTCATTGAAGGGAGGTATTTGTCCACGCGCCTGACAGGACATGTCATCAAATTCGGGTGGTGAGCCATCTTCCATTTCACTAATGTTGGCAGATTTACAGAAGTCTATAACCATGCGTACGCTCTCTGTATCCCAAAATATATCGATACGATGCCATTCACCGTCATCAAGCGACTTCTTTGTCTTCACGCGCAGTTCTAACGTACCGGAACCGAAATCCATAAGTAAACGTGGATAACCACGCTCCAATTCGAGCGCTATGTAATCAGTAATAATCATTTCTTCGCGTTCTGGTGGAACGATCGGTCCATTGTAGATAAAAAGACCATCCGGTTTTCTAGTTATGAACTCTAAACTCAAATGTGATTCATCACACATTTCTAGTGGTGGGTACCAAGCCCAGCCATTGCCTCGGAAGCTGCGTGTTGTTTGCTGGCAGCGTGGTCCATTATAGCCTGCCGGGCAGGAACAGTGCGGACCAAAGCGTGTATCTACACAACGTCCGCCATTGTAGCAGGGTGTGTTACGACACGACTCAGGTTTCGAAAAGTTTCGAGCGCCGCAAGTGCACTCGGCAAGCGTATCTACGCGCACACCCACCAAGGCGGTTTTATTCGCATTCACCATATATGGCAAAGAGCTGATATCCAATGTATTTGTGCAGGAGCCCTCGCACATCTGATTCTCATACAAACACTCGTCAATGCCCACCATGGTGATGTTGAATCCCACATCTTTTTCAATCTCCTCTCGATTCATGAGCACAATACCATTGAGACGTACTGGTTTGTAGTAGGGGGAACCATGCGCAGAGAAACGTATATCGGTTAGTGGCGGATGCCGACGCTTCAGTTGTACACTGAATATATCTACGTTCTCGCGATCCGCATTCAGCAGATCTGCCAATTTGTCCCGGAAACGATCCAATTTCGAGCGACTCAAACTCTGTGTACGATAATTCCAGACTCTTATGAAATCCTCGTCTGTTATGCCGGAGACGCGTATAGAACCTGAATTGATTACCGCTTCGTGAGAGATCTCGCGAACTGTCACTGTAATATTGGCGGGCACATCGGTTTGCGTATGTTTGCGATCGTACACCTTAAAGCGCAAATGATAGCGTCCCTCACGTGTACCGGCACGCATCGTAACCATGCCTGAGTCCTCGTCCAATTTGAATCGTGGATGTTCTTGCGGATCCCAATAGAATTTCTTGTCTGGCAAATCCCAATCATCCAGATCGTATACATATACGCGTCCGATTTGTGTATCCGGTGACTGTCCTTGATAATTATAAACAAAGATATCCTTGGATCCGGGTTGCATTTTATTGTCATTTACGTCACCAATGATAACAGTCAGTGTACTAGTGCCGGTCATTGCGGGTGAACCGTGATCCTTGATCACAATCGGAATCATGTACTCTTTCTGTTGCTCGCGATCGAAGGAACGCAGCGAGGAGATTACAGCCATGCCATCGCCATTGGCGCCCTCTGTGTTGGTGAAAGAGTAAAGTGAGGAAAAATACATTTAACATAAGGTTTATTGCTGGTTTTCTAAAACTCGCTATAAAAACTAGAAACTTTAAATTGCTTTAGCGAAATAGTTTGGTTTATTCTTCTCCACAAATGCGTCTCCCCGAGTGCTTCAAATATATATAAATTATGTATGCATAAAGCACAGTTTATGGCGTTGTCCCCAGCGTTTGTGCATACCAAAACAAAAAGAAAAACCAAATGCAAAAGTTGCAATGCACAATTCATTTAAATGGTTTACCCATTGAAAATTTGGTGTTTAGCTTTTAGAACGAAAACTAATTTCATTGTTTCATGTTGTCCGAAAAAAACAAGGAAGCAAGGGCAGAACAATTGTGCCAATTATCAAGTAGAGCATGTCTGTACATAAATATGTACACCAGAACATACTCAGAGTTAAATTCACAACGAACCCAGCAAATAATTACAGCTTTTTGGGACGGTAAGTTAAGATAAATTCTTTTCAAATATTAATGGCATATACGGGTTTACGGGTTTCAAAAATATTTTTTTTGTTGTCTTTTTAAATTCTAATACACCTCTAAACTATGCTTCTAAATTCTCAAGTTGATCCGTGTAATAGTTTCGGAGATACAGCCTTGAGAGCTTGTGCACTCGAGGCTAGCAAGGCTAAGTGCGCCGTCTTTAAACGCGTTTTTCCGGAAACTGTCTATTTGAAAAAAAGTCCCGAAATTTTCACAAAAATGTTCAGTTTTTTTCCTAAAAATGTCTGCCAAAAATTCGATTTTGAGTTTCTTTTCCTTCGTTCAAGTTCTTAGTTATGGTTTTAACTAAAACACAAATTTTTTGTTGACTTTATGTGATCCTGTTATGAGTTATCATGCCAACGCGAGTGTATCTTTTTTCCGACGGTTCACCGGAAATGCGCCGGAGACCGAGTATAAAATATTTATTACCAAAAATTTCAGAATTTCTTTGTTAATAGACTACATATGTTTGTAACAATAAAAAATTCTAATAACATATTTCATTTTTTAAATGAGAAAAATATTTTTTAAAGACCCCTTAAGCCATAGCTACGAATTAAATGCTTGTTAGTGGCTACAAATTACTTGACGCAGAACCTATAATGTAAATACATAAATGCCTCCTGTATATCCACGAACTCATCTCAGTTTTTGACTGAAATTTTTCACACAAGGTTTCTTAATGAAATTTGGCACAGATCCAAAGCAGCGCTAAAATCTCCGAAAATATTGTTTAGATCGGACCATTATTGCATATAGCTACCTTTCAAGCCGAGCGATTTAAAAGAAGATAAATATTATTTTATACCATTTTTTGCTATAAAAATGAACACGTAAAGGATTTTACGCTAAAACTTAGCGATCCTAGTTTTCATTCCAATACTTATGCTGTTAGGTTTACGTCTATGATATTTTGCAAGCAAAAAGAGTTTGGCTTACTCTACTTTTATTTTAAATACATAACAATAGATTCTGGCAGTTAAGTGTTTCATAAGTCATAAGTTCATTATTGATCACTAAGAAAGAGCCAAGTTGAAATATTATGATGGTTTTACATCAACCATAAATTATAATTATATTTACATATATAATACTATTACGTATTTAATCGCTTGCTGGGGAACAAATATGTTGTCTGTACTATGATAAAGACTGGCTACAAAAATAACTATAGCAGTATGAGCAGATGATTCAGTTCACCCTTGCAAGTTTCAGCACCTAAAGTGTACAGCGATATTGTTTAGAAACTGTATTTTTGGTTCTAACTACGTTTGTATTTAGAACTACATTTGAAAACATATAAGAATATCTACTCACAGGACGATTGCCAGCATATACTTGTACTCGTATGCACATTACTTTCAATGTCAACTGTGAAATAAAGACTGCTCAATGTGGTGTGGACAGCCAACGCACCAAACCCATCCTTACTTCTAAAAACTGCAAGGCATGAGATAAATGTTTATTTTGAAGTTTTCCCCAAAGTTTTGGGTTTAAATTTTCTGCTGTTGAGTATGCAGCTTGGACGTTTTTGTATTCATATACACTCAAGAAGATGCCGATAGATGAATAATCGATTTTGAATGTATTTCATGTCTTTTCACTTTGCTAACATGGTACTTTCATTTCGCTCGTAAAATGTGAATTAACAAGTAAGGAAGGCTAGTTTTAAAACTGAAAGTCAAAATAAATAATATATTTTGGTGTAGGCAGGATTTTATAAAAAAAACACGTTGTGAAAGTATTCGGTATTCATTATTCTACGAAATTATGAATTGATTATAATTATATTTGCTACATTATTAATTTATGTCAATAGATCGTAGATTCTCTAAGCTTTTTGACTCCATTTTATTTCATGCCCCAGATATTTACATGTATGTATATCAAAATCTACCGCAATAGAGGTATACTTGTTCATACATATGTATGTTTTAAGTACAAAAAAAAGCCATTTGAAAGCATTCATACATTTTTTTAGGCACCAGCTTGGAATGTTATTAGAGAGAGACGCTTTCTAAAATGCATCAAGCTAACTCCCATATAGATGGATGTCTACGGTACTAGATTAACCAGAAGGTATAGATATTGAAGCAAGGCGATATTTTTAATTCAAGGGTTTATTATTATCAGATACACATGATCTCCGATTTTCAATTAGATATTGTTCGATGTCCCTTTTTATGGTGTTTCGCCTAAATAAGTTACAGTTTTGTATCTTCATGTGAGGTGAGGCTTAGTTAAGTAACTTTATAGATTTTCGATGAATGGCGTGCGTTTTGTGGTCCGATTTCACCCATTTCCAATATCATTTTTCTCAAGCCACCAAAAAACATGTGTATCAACTTTTCTCAAGATATCTCAATTTATACTCAAGTTAATGTAGTGACCGTATTTGAACTCGTCTCCTCCGTCATCCTGATCAGTTATATATGACTCTACGTCTATCTCGATTATTTTTAGGTGAACAAAATTATTATACTCCGTAGTAACATGTTGCGGTAGTACAAAAATTAAAAAAAAAATGCTTACAACCATTTAATCTACAATGTTTTCATTGAATGAATATTTTCTTGAAAGTAGACTCATGAATTTCCATGATGAACTAAGGAAGTGCGAGCACTTCAAAGCAAAGAAATGTGAAATTTCGCACCATTGTTTTTGCCAGATTAAGTAAGTCGTGTATTATCAACTTTTTTCAGAATTCAACGCAATAGACAAAGAGAAAAGGTAATAAGATTTGGTTTCTTTGGAATCGGCAGTGTAGATTTTTCGGGTAAGGTTATTATTCTGTACACGTAATCAAAGAAATTTACTGTGGAATGTAGCTTATGCAATGGAAATTTCAAATTTCAAGGCACATGACAACTTCATCTAAAACCCAAAACAACTTCGGACCAAAAAATTTTAAATTGGAGTTTTTGTAAATTTAATCATATTTCAATGTTGGTGAGCTTTACAAGATCATATTACAGAGGCATTGCAACCAAACAGTATTTAAGATAAATATTTTTAGAGTAGTTTATATTAGAAGTCGTGCGTTTACTTACTCTGATCTTGCTCCACTTTGAAAGACGCGCGTATTATGTCATCAGCGCTGGGATCCAGTCTAAATTGGAATGGAGGACCATTGCTCTTTGAACGGTCATCATCGTCTGTAGCCAATATTTCAACCACCTTCCTCGGCGGCACATGCTCTGGCAACACCGGCCGATAATCCTTTAAGAATTTCGGTGCATTATCATTAATATCCTGCACAATTACGGTCAGTGTGGCGGTTGCGGTTTTTGGTGGTGAACCATCGTCAATCGCCAATATTTTTACTTGATGTCGTGGTACAACTTCGCGATCCAATGAACGTTGTATGGTCACCGAGCCATTTTGATTGATAGCGAATTGTCGCTGCCGATCTGACGAACGATCGATTGAGTAGGAAACTTTGCTCTTGCCGCCTTGATCGGGATCGGTCGCCTTGAACTTCTCCAATTCCGTGCCAACCTTTGTGTCTTCAAAAACAGACACCTCCACATTAGCGCGTTCAAAGTGCGGCTTATTATCGTTAATATCACGCAGCTTGACCACAACCCACGAGTAGGCAACATGGTATTTATCGTTGTCGTTGTCCTCACCCTTGTCGTTAACTTGTATGCGAAAGCGGAATCCATTACTTTGCAATTGATCTTCATAATCCAGTGGTTGTACAATTTTCAGTGAGCCCGTACCATCATTGTTGCGCACCATAGTGAACTTATCAGCGCCATAACCACTGTTATCGATCACTTTGTACTGAAACTTATTCGTTTCATCCTCATCGTGCACCGTCACTGTTAGTATAGGCATTTCGGGCAATGTGGTGCCATCCGTTTCGTCCACCTCCGTAAACCATTCGTCTTTGGTAAATTGCGGCGGCATATCGTTGATATCTTTCACACGTATGGAAGCCGTCCCCGTGCCCTTTAACCCCCCGCCATCCATTGCAACAACTTGTATTGAATAATCCGGTGTGCGCTCACGATCCAAACAACAGACTGCTGTCTTTATAACACCGGTATCAGGTTCTATTTCGAAAATCGGCGAACCCGTTTCCTCCTCAATCACATTCTTCTCAATGGAGTACACAAGCTTGGCATTAGATCCCTCATTTGGATCATCGTAGTCGACCGCAGTCATTGTCATTACCACCATACCGGCAGTACCGTTCTCTGTCACATTGCCAAAGTAGACGCCTTGTGGGAAGATCGGTGCATTATCGTTGATATCTTTCAAGTTCACTTGCACGTCAGCATAACCGACGAGACCCTCACCGCCTTCGTCTTGCGCAAAAACTGTGAAGCGCCATTGCGGACGACCGTTCGGTTGATCACGATCAAGTGGCTGTAAGGAGAAAAAGTAAAAACATATATTTATTATTACTTGTGACTTTGTAGGATGCAATTTTAAAGTTATAGAAGGTTTGTAAGCAATAAAAATTTTTTTTTGTTTTATATTTCGGGAGCTTCATTGAGAAGTTTGAATTTTACCTCTGCGATTAAGACGTAACTATCTCCAATGAGCTTTATATATTTTGCAAGAGAACAAAATTTTCGATATGCTGAAAGTGAAACAATCACCTATTTGATGCTAAGCATTCATTTTTTATAGACATGAATTTAATATTTTGGCCCTGAAACATTCGAAAGCTTCTCACACAAGTTGTGGCTGAAAATAATTTATGCAAGCTGTGTGTTTGTGCCGTAGTTAGTAGAATATTTGAATAGCAAAGCTTCTGCCGACAAGCACCAATATGTATATGTAATATATGTATGTATATTCACTTAAATATAAACTTGTGTTTAATACCTCATTCAGAATGTCATATTGCACATGTGTTAGGATTATGTATGTATATATGTACTTGTGTACGGTTGTCATCAAATTCTTTGCCAGAGTTGTACTTTGCCAAACAAGTTGGGGCATTAAAATTATGTACATATATTAGAAAAGCTCTTGGAAACATAAACGCAAAAATTATTTCTCCGTTATACATTTGGGGATATTCAATGAAATTTTGAAGAAAACGTTTATTAATTTCATCTCAATTGAATTACAAGTATAAACAGAAATAATAATTTTTATTTTATTTGAATATATTTGAGGTAGAGCTAAAGGAATAAATTTCTTCATTGTATAGTCATAAACCACACTTAACTGTAATATTGGTAATTAAAACAAATATCATGTACAAATGTTCTCACTCAAAACACAGAGAATACTTTACGGAACTCATGATATTGGTTTGATATTTTTCCTTGAATTATAGAATTGGATAGAAGAAATACATAATGAACAAAAATTACGACTGTCTATAAATAATCCGTAGCCGATACCTATACTTAATGTAAATTATGGTACAACGGATGTGTGATTGAATGAGTAACGCGTAGACCAGTTTTGGTCCTTTATGATACCAGAAGGAGTTCCGTTACGAACTTCATGAGGAGTGGTCATCTGAACCTTGGCAAATAGGTTAAATTGACGCGATTTTTGTACATTCTAAATTGTTATATTAGTAGACTGTAGCAATTATATAAAAAAAACTTGTTCAAAACCTTAAAACTGTAACTAGGATTCTTGTCATATACTAAATATAGTCGTTTGAGTACTTTTATTTAAATTCATAAATATTATTAGTTATTTTTGAGATTCGGAGCAGTTCCATTTCGAAGAAGATAGAGAGATGTGAGTAGAGCTATCGGTTTTTCAAACAGCACTCAAAGCGTGTAAGGATTGATTTTAAATTCTCACAAAACCACAGCTTGTGCAAGAACTGAAGCCGTTCAACCTTTTCAAGCGACATGGTTTCATTCTATGGGCTCTTGAAAAGTTCCAAGGTGATCCGACGTTTTCGAGCTAAATTTTGTTTACCGATAAGGTCGAAATCTGGCTCAATAGATATGTAAACAAACAAAGTTGCCAATTTTGGGACGAAAGCAACCTGAAGAGATTAAAGAGCTGCCATTTCATTCAGAAAAAACAACGGTTTGATGTGATTTGTGAGCCGGTGGAGTCATCGGTCCATATTTCTTCAAAAATAATACCAGTGAGAACGTAACCGACAATAGCGATGACCGACTATTTGATGCCTAAACTGAAGTTCGTGATCTCAGCTATATTTGGTTTCAACAAGACGGCGACACTTCCCACACATTGCATCAATCAATGGATTTATCTACAGATTACTTCAGTAATCAGATAAATTCACATTTTGGGCCTGTTGATTGGACCAAGGTTATGTGATATCACACCGTTAGATTTTTTTTCTGAGAGAATATGTAAAGTCTAAAGTCCATGCGCACAATCCGGCTTCGATTCAGGCCTTGGACCATAACATCCCGCGTGTTATTCGCCAGTTAGCATTCGAAATGTTCAAACGAGTCATCGAAAATTGGACTCAACGGATGATCCATCTGAGACATTTGACAGAGATAGTTAAAAAAAAAAATGCCAAAGAATGTTCTTACGAAAAATAATAAACTTTCCCAATTAAATTTGATTTTTCTGTGTTTTTTCTTTAAAAAAATAGAGAATCTCGAAATGGATCACTTTTTATTTATAAACATATGTATAATCCATGTTATTGTTAAAGCAGCCAGCATAGCTCGATGTAAGGAAACGACTCTTCAAGCTTTCTCCTCAAAGTGTATGCAAGGGCATAAGTGAGTACCTAAGTGACAGTGAGCGCTGGTGGTACTCCGACTAGGATATACATATGTGGGTACAACATAAAGGATTATCGCTATGTTGGCTGCAGTTGATGTGATAATTTGCTTGACAAATCTCAGACAAACGTGTCTTCCAGCTGCATACATATATTGTCAGCACTTTACACGCATAACTCAAAAGCCACCTTCGACTAGAAAGGTGCACGAGGTACTTAGTATTTTCTGTCTCGTAGATTTGCTGAAAAAAAACTGAAACCACTGCCATTTGATGAATTTCGGGTGCTTACTACAACATGAATGCTAAGAGCTCCCGGTTCGTTTGGCTTGGCTGCTCCGTAGAGTTTTATGCAAACTTTAGTGTGTGAATGGATGCACGCGAGACAAAACATAGCAGCGTATCTGTGCAGCGCGTGGAACGCATAAATTTGTCGACCACAATCTCTACGAAGCCATTGACAATAGCGCCACTGCAGCTGTGGCAGGTGAAGTGCCAGCGACTGCAGTTAGACTTAGCGAGAGTGTGCATAAAGAGGTTTGTGGGTAGCAGCGGCGGCATTTGCGCCATGCATATGCAGGGTAAATTTATTAGATACAGGCGAAATTCTCTCTGCGGTGCTTAGCGCAAGCTTAAGTACGCCCATAAAGCCGAAATGCATTTTTAATGTTGCAGCCATGTGAATTTATGAACATTTTCGTAAAGTTCAATGCTGAAGCTGATATAAGAAATATATGTACATATGTATCTACTATATACTATACAAGAGGTAACAAAAATTGTATTTGCCTTTAATGTTTCTGGAAACTTTATTTATTTTCTCTTTCTTTCAGCAGAAATACGCACGAAGAACGCTTTCGTTGGCTTTAGCTGACTTATAGATAAGGAGTGCTGGCTTTACGCGCATTTACTTCGGCTTGGTAAAATGAACGGTTTCTTTTAATTATTTCTCCTCCATTTATAACTGTAATTTATTGCTGCTTTTCACACGCGAATCACGTTTATTGCGGCCTACATAAATATATTTTACAACGACCCACATACGCACTTGACTGCGCCCATACATCTTCTGCTTATTTCACTTTCTCAATTAAGCAACGCATGATTATATATACATGTAGTATGTATGTATGCATGTACATATATACACAAACTGTAGTGCATTTTGCTTCTTCACCCTTTCGTTTACCCTTTTACAATTGCGTTGAATTCATTGTAGGCTTTTATAGCTCTGGATAATCAGGCAATCATCTGCTGTGGCTTGCTTACCGCACTCATTCAGTTGTTATCTCTGCCTTACCTGTCTTCTGCAACTGTAAATGCTTTTATTACGATTGTAGTGTGTATAGCAAACATTTAAGGCGCTCGCTTGGGCAGCAGAGAAATCGTAGTCTACTTTTGTGCGCGCTTAATCTTGCTTTTAATGAGATTTTCACTTATTTTAAACACTGGGCAAACAGAATGCTGCTGCATTTCGTAATCATGCCAGCCCATCTCGTGCAATTGCAATCATGAATCAATCAATCGCAGCGCAACACAGAAGGGCTGAAAATGAAGGAATCGAGCATTTTCGCAGAATATGGTAAAGTGCTGCATGTACATTCAGAAAACTTCGGATTACAGGAGAACTCAAAATTATACTCGATGAAAGTCGATTAATTGTCTTTTCCGAAGTTTATTTTGTAATATATACTTGGAAAGAGATATTTCAGCCTTAAGAGTTATTAAAAAAATATAAAAAAAAATTTAATTTATTAAAAACTTAATAAGAAATATTAAATATAATAAAGTAATTATTTGGTAGAAGCTTTATCGTCTCTGATTATTCAAAAAAAATAAAAAATTTCACTGAAATCAATTTTAGCAAAGTTTGAAATTCGCTTAATGCTGCTTTATTAAATATTTAATATTATTTTAATAAAAAAACTAAAAACTCTTTACGGGAAGTTGTTAAATTTCCATATATTTACCCCTCTCTTTTCAACAATTCTCTCGTAAATTTTAAAAAAATGTTAATTTCATGCTTAAGTCCGCTTATTATCACCACTGTCTCGGCAACACTGCACATTTTATTTAAATAACTATATGATATGTATTTGTGAAAACGACCGCGAACGCAAATTAATTAAACTTTCAATCACTCACCTTAAGTACGAATATTTCTCCCGTGGTGCGATTTATATCGAATTTGCTATTGGCAGGATTATCCGGATCGATGCCTTGACCTGTCAAAAAGTAAACGATATTCTGAGGGCGATCCTTATCTCCATCGGTGGCGGTGACCTGTTATGCAGGCAAAGTCAAGGGCGTTCCAATCCAGTTTCACGCAGTGTAAGCAAAAATAGTAGGCAAATAGCTTTTATTAATAATGAATCGAAAAACGCATGAAATTACTTTGTATGTGAGGTGAAAATTAATCCGAAAATAATATAAATTTCATCCAATATACACCAAGATACATATATGGCAAGACGCATGCAACTACTTAAAACAACAAAGCTAAAGTAACAGTAATGCAGATATCATGCAATCTACCGAAATAACTTTTAAAATATTTCTTTTATTTTAAATATAAAACCTTTGTTAGAACATGCTACTTTGTTATTTATATGCCAAGAAGCTTTAAATGTGCTATGTGCTAAATAATAAATTTTTTGAATACACATACCATACATGCATGTAAGTCACAATTGAATATGGAAAAGTATTTTGCAATAATTCAATTCAACTTCAGGCGATTATCCATAAAACGCACGTGAATTTCTGTTACTGAATATTGTATAATCTTAGTTTTACATTTATAAAATTCTAGGAATTGGTGAACAAATTTTAATTTGATATTGATGAACACATGTGTGTTGCTTACAAATAGCATACTTTTAAAACACTTTTCTTTATAAATATTTATCCTTTCATAATATTTTTCTCAACGCCGCTTACATAAATATGTTCATAAAATCCCTCTGTAGCAGTGATCTTTCTCAGTTTCAGTATAAAACTTCTCTTACTTATACAATAAAAAGTTTCAATAAACCAAATTGTTCTGAATTAATTTTATACTATTTTTGGTTGCACTTATATACATATGTATATATTTATATAAAAACAGGGTTTTTAATAAGGATGCTAGTAAACTGATAGGGACAACAAATGATGCCATATTTTTCCCGCTCTTTCGACATTTCTTTTCAGTAAGATTTGCTATTTCATCATAGAATGGTATACGATCCAACAACGAGTCAAAATTAATAAAATTTACCACCGAAATTCGGAGTCAGTGGCTTCAACTTTAAGTGCACTATGTCCAATTTATTTATGGTCGTCATGAACGTCCTGTCAAATCAACAATTGAGCATCTAGTGGAAAAATTTCAATCCACAGGCACAGTACAAAATGTTCTGCTGCCAATGAGAGAAAGAGGTGCTCGTAGTGTCGAGAATATTGGTGCCGCCAACTCATCAATTGTGGAAGAACCAAATCAGTCTCTCACACGTCGTTCTCAAGCATTGGACATCTCTGTGACGTCGTTGTGGCGAATTTTGCGAAAAGATCTTGGCCTACATCCTTATAAGATCAAATGAACGTAAGAACTGAAGCTGCTTGATCACCAGAATCGTCGTACAACTTGAAAATGATCCGGATTTTCATCGAAAAATCATTTTCAGCGATGAGGCTCATTTCTGGCTGAATGGCTGCGTCAATAAGCAAAATATGTGTTATTGGTCAGGCAGAAATCAACACGTACTTCATGAGTTACCATTGCAGCCCGAAAAAAATTACGGTTTGGAGCGGTTTATGAGCCGGCGGCGTCATTGGGCCGTACTTCTTCCGTGATGATCAAGGCCGCCACATTACTGTGAACGGGAAGCGCCACCACTAAATGATAACCGAATATTTTTGGTTCGAACTGGATGATATATACGTGGACCATATGTGGTTCCAATAAGATGGCACCACAAGCCACACAGCGAATGTCACAATCGATTTATTGAAAACCAAGTTTGGTGAAAGTGTTATCTCACGAAATGGCACAGTTAATTGGCCGCCTCGGTCGTGCGATTTGACGCCATTAGACTATTAAAAATTTGAGCTTCCATGATTTAATTCTATAGACCGCTTGACTATCTTCCCATTGGATAATGCGCATTGAACCGATGCATGAATTGGGTTTAGAATTGCTTCGACACTGACCGATATTCCTCAGATCTGACTCGCAGCGACTTTAGGCTTTAGTTTTCAGAACTCAAGCGTATGATCTCTAGAAGGTGATAGACGATAATGCAGTCTATCTTGAACAAAACAAAATTCGTTCTGTAAAAACGCGGCATCGTAAAATTGAAAGATGACTGGACTGCCGCTGTTGCCAGCAACAATAAAGTTGAGTTTTGCGAAACAAACATATTTTTATTCAAAAGTATATGAAAAGTTTTGTTTGCACGCTACGTGGATGACAAATTCCGAGAGCGTTTAATTAAATTTTAGTTTGAGCTTAATTCAATTATATTCAAATTAAGTAGAGTAAAAGTTGAATGAAAATAAATACTACATACAGCTGTTGACAGCTAATTAGAAACTTTTTTTGTAGGATGATGAGTATAATGATTAAAATTTTTGATGTACCGTTATTTATATTCCTTAAAGTCTTGCATTGTTCATTCTACTCTATTTACTACTAAATTCACTCTGTTTTGTAGTTGTGAAGTTAAAATTCTTTTAACTTTTTCCTAAATGGTAAATGCGTTACGATATATGTAGAAGTGTGCGACAGCTAATTAGAAACAGTTTTTTAAAGAATTAAAATTCCTTCTGGTGCTAATTTTTATTAGCAATATTATTGATTTCTGGTAAGTATGCATTTGAAAGTTTTGGTTTAAAATATACTAAAATGTATTATTCAAGTTTTTTAATAAGGAAAAGCTTCAGCTGTACACCTGCCATTCGCAGCTAAATTTTTGACCTTGCGTCGGTCTGGAAAGACGTGCAAAAAATTTCGAATAAGGTCAAATGCTAAACAAAAATTGTTTTGAATGTCCTTAAGCATATACAGAATTTTAAAACAATTTTCAATATTGCACGCAAAGAAAAAAACCGAAAAACTTCAACAGAAATATAGCGCAGAATTAATATTATCTCGCGAAGAGACCCAAAAACAGAGTTCCACGACATTCTACGTGAAATTCAAGACGAATACAATGTCCAAATATCCAGGAGAACAATTGCCCGGCGTTTGGTCGAATCTGGACTTCACGGCAGGGCAGCACGCAGGAACCCACTTCTGACTAAAATTCGTAGAAACGACGCGTAGACTTTGCCAACTCTTAGTGGACTAAGATAACAAATAAACGGTTTGTCATTTGGAACGATGTAACAAAAATTAATCGCTTAGGACCTGATGGTCGAAGGTCCAATAATTCAAGAATTTGATCCTCGCTATGTTCCACGCATAGTTGAGTATTTTGGAGTATCAATCATGGTGTGGGGATGTTTTATCTGGAATGGTGTTGGTCCATTCCATAAGAATGATGGAATTTTAAAGAAGGAGAAATACGTCGACATCCTAAAAAATTTAATTTTGCCATGGGCTGAGGAAAATTTGCCAGTTATAAGGAAGATAAAAATTCAAAGCATACGTATGTCTATGTTGGCACAAAAGTTTTCTAATGAAAATTCTATCAATGTTTTGGAGTGGGAATCGTCCAGCCCAGACTTAAATCCTATAGAACATCTCTGGGTGATGTTAAAGGAAACACACCATCCCAAATATGGATTTTCTTTGTGATGAAATTAGAACGACATGGCAAGCTACACCATTGGTGCGCTGTCAGAGTCTTATAACGTAAATTCGGAATCGACGTGAAGCAATATTAAAGTAAAAGAGCTAACCATCATATTACTAACTGAAAGTAAACAAGTTTTTGTAATATCATTGTTTTTTGTTGACAAAATATTTTCGTTTCTAATTAGTTGTCGCACTCCAATCGTTGATTCCACATGTTTTTGTTAAAAACCTTAAAATAATAGCGAATTTTAAACAAAATTTTTACTATTAGATTTTAAGTTTAACATAAGTTTCAATAAAATAAATAAAAATACAATAAATATACATAATTTATTAGAAAATAGTATCATTTACTTCAAAATAGATGTCGTTTCTAATTAGCTGTCAACAGCTGTATGTATATGCAATTAAATGTACTTCGGGCGCTGCTAACTCAGCAGCCTAATTATTCGCATTGCTCACGCACATGCACACGCACACGTACTTATACATATGATATGAATCAATAACATTTTATGTAATAGACATACATATACATATGACTTTGGCAGTATTAATTTACAAAAGAACAAATATTAAAGTTTCATTAGCGTAAACGGCTGTCGTATAACCTCTATTTGTGCTGAATAGTACTTTATTAAATTTTATTAAATTATAATTAAATAAAAGAGCAACATATTAAGTTTTGCTCTGGCTCTCCATAAATCCAAAACCATTAATTAGTGCACATCCCTGTCTATGGGCAATGTGTTTGTGTTTACATTTAGTTAATTAGTTTGTAGTGGCTGATGAGGTATGAGCTATTTGTAATTGGAATTTAAGGTTAAAATAGGAAACCCGATAACCACTACAATCTAATGAATGTTAGATATTTTATGAAAATGCTATTTTCACACCAATTTTAACTGCTGAATTAATTTTACAACGATTTAATTAATTACATTACGCATTACGCAAAAAGTATTACCAGATTACTATGTACAAATGTATTTGTTAATTGGACACCAGCACTCCCCACCCATTATGAGAGTTTACTAAAATTTTGTGTGAAATAGTATATACAAGTATGGTACATACATATATATGTATAAAGTGACCATTCCGTGGGTTTTAAGTTAACAAATAATAAAATGTATAAAAATTATAATTTGTAAAAATCAAAATAATTAATTAAATTGTTTATGTGACAGTTAATAACTAATTTAGTAAAACATATTTTTTCATTGAAAAATTTAGCGACCTGCATGATGGTGAACGGCGCATCCAGCTCCTCGTCCAGCGTGCGCTCATATAGGGTTTGCGGAAAGACCGGCGGCAGGTCATTGACATCGCGCACATAAATCACGATTGTTGTTGAATTCTCATTCAAACTATCGGAGGCAACCAATTTTAAATCGTACTTTAAACATCGTGAAAATAAAAACAAGAGCAACAAAAAATGCAAAATAATAAATGTGTGTGTGTAAAATGTGTAAGTGTAAAGGAATTGATATCTAAATTTAGTCAATAGAATAAGTGAAGTGTTTCAAGGACTTCGTCAATGCTCCCGTCGCAAAGTGAGCACGCTTGTCGCTTGTCACAAAGATACTTGTGGTGTGCAGTAAACCAAGAACAACGTAATTCATTCAATGTTTTACCAATTTCCGATTCAATAAATATTTTGTGTATTTACTATATACCATAGTAACTACTGGCACTGTTGAGGAGCAAGTAACTCAGATAAGAAAGGATTCAGTCCGATGGAACCCAGTCCAAGTACTGGGATATCCAGAAACAAATTTCCAGTGAGTTACATGGTATGGTACTACTTACTATGGTTCCTTAAGGGGTTACATGGGCTTACAGGTTTCAAAAGATCGAATTTTTTATTGCCTAATTAAGTTCTACATCTCCTCTAGAATATTGTCCTAAAGTTTCAAGTTGATTCGAGTAATAGTTTCGGAGATACAGTCTTTAGGACTTGTGCGCCGTCTTTAAACGCGTTTTTCTCGAAACTGTGTCTTGGAAGCCGGTTGGTAAGATTTCTCGAGAGCTATTCAACCGATCTTCATGAAATTTTACACAGGTCTTTGAGATATAATTTTTAAAGACTTGGATGAGTGTCTTTTTCGATCAGTTAAGAGGACAGTAGGGTAAACTTTTTTAAAAATTTTTTTTTTCTTTTGCATTTTCTGTTCATTTTCATTACTTCTTGATATGTAGAGAAAGTTCTATTGTAGAATAAATATTTCTATTAAAAAACAGCAAAGATTACCCTACTGACCCCTTAAGGCTTTAACTAAAACACGTATTTTTTCTCACTTTAGATTATCCTCTAAGGAATTATCCTGCCAACGCAGGAGGGGTCCATGGGCGTCGCAATGTCCGAGTTTAAATTATTTTTTTTCCAAAAATTTCAGAATTTTTTGTTTACAGTGTATATTTGTAACAATAAAAATTCTAAAATATTTTATTTTTTATATAAGAAAACATTTTTGAAAAATGCTGCTTCTTACTCGGGCAAATCCATGTAAATCCTTAAATACTTCTGGATATATTGACATTATTATTTTTTTATATATTTGCTGTAACCATTCTTCTTTTCTCTTTCAAATAAATAATAACAAAAACCTTTTTTTAAATATCTTACATTAAAGATGAAAGGATGTTTCACGTGAGGTTTATATAAACTTTAAAATGACCGTGAAATAGCCAAGACTTAAATCCTATCTAGGATTGCTGGACTATTTTGAAAAAACATGTTGCAAGCAAAACTTCCAAGAGTAAAGCAAAATTTAAACTATCCATAAATGAAGCATGGAATACCGCTATAAAAATTGTTTTTTGTCGGAAATTGCTTGCATCCATGCTCGAAATTATTACGGCTATTCTGAAAGCTTGAAGAGGGCTTACGAAATATTAACTTTTATTTTAAACTTTTATTATTAGTTTTAAGATCTACCTTTGTCAGAAGAACGAAAAAACTCAACAAATTCATAGAAAATTAAATGAAATGATTCTCTTAATTAGCACCTATGTCTTTTAGGACTGGATCTTTAAAAATTATTAATTATACTGAGTTTGAAAACAAAGTTATATAAGAGATATAAAATTGCAAATTTGATTCGTATATATAAATTCTGAGGGTGGTAACATTTCCTTGACCACTTGTGTATATTGAAAGTATGACGATATTGCTCGAGAAAACCCAAGTAACCTTAAAACTTTCTCCTTTAGGTAGCAAAAATGATCAGCAGTTGGGTTCGAGCATCAGCTGCATTCCTTCTTCATTAAGTAAGCAGTATCTGGTCATAAAATATATAATTTGTATTTGATGTAAAAATAATATTCACAATGGTAGACCGCATGAGGTGAGCCATTTTGGTTCTCTCTCTCTGTTGCATGTGAAAGCAAATACAAAGTAATTGAGCTGAAATCAGTGCAATGGAATACGAGTATACCTGATTATAATGGTATCACCTAAAGTACTCTTTCTGTGTGGTTATGGCAGCTTACATAATTTATACAAGTAGTTTGTTCGATTCGCTATTGTATTGTTTATGACGACCTATGCTTTTTACTGCCTTATATTAAATATAAAAAATAAAAAATCTTAAGTTAAAATCATGCAGAAAGACATAACAATAATTTAACAATATCATATTCAAATTCAATGGATATCAAAAGTTAAAATATAATTCGAAATGCTTTTAAGGCAAATGTATTGATTTCATAAAAATTATTGAG
Organism: Bactrocera neohumeralis; assembly: GCF_024586455.1. Taxonomy (NCBI): domain Eukaryota; kingdom Metazoa; phylum Arthropoda; class Insecta; order Diptera; family Tephritidae; genus Bactrocera; species Bactrocera neohumeralis. Next base: position 29,791,521 of record NC_065920.1, read on the forward strand.
AGGGAAACTATGTCAAGCCGTGCACATAAGTGAAGCAAAACAAAAATTGCAGTTAACAAAATTTGTAACAACGCTAAACGGAGTCGTAACGAAAACAACAACAGCTAAAATGGTGCTAAGGGTATATAAAGCATAAAAGCTGCAAAGAAAACTCAAAGTCGATCTAGCTTTGCTCAAATTACAAAAAAAAAAAAATGGTATATAAAACTGCATTAAAAATTGGCGTCTACATGTTACTAAGTTACATAAATACAAAATATGAGCGAAAGTGTGCGATTATATTAACGTTATATGGCCAATAACCTGAAGCACACGTTTCGGCAAATTGCGGTCATCTTCTTCGGTGATTTGCGTGCGATAGGTGGGACGTTCAAAAACTGGTGGATTATCGTTGACATCCTTAACGTGAATTATGACGGTCGTATAGTTTTCCTTCAAGTTATCGGAAGCGGCTAAACGCAGCTCATACTATGTGTGTTAAGTTAAATAGGAGAAGCGCATTATTTGAGTGAGCAAATTTAAGGAAAAGGTTTTACAGCTTTCTTGCCATTAAAAAAAACTTATTATTATAATACTTTATGATAATATTTCGGTAGCTATAATGGCAACAGGAGCCGTATATATACCGTATTAATAAAAATTTATATTTATTGTGTATTATATACTCGTATTATTGAAAGTTCTAAAAGTTTAGTGCATTAAATGTATGTACCATAAATATCGGTCTGAACATAGATAACTGCATTTTCTCTTTAGCGCCTTTTAAAAGTTCAGTGTCATTGCTCGCGCTCGCAAGCTTAATTAAAAGAATCCAATATTCGCTAAGTTTTAAATTTTTATCACCGTCTTTATCTTTTCTGTGATTTTTCTTTTGTTTTGATTTGTTATCGAAATGTTTGTAAGAAAAAATGGCTTAAAAATATATATATTCTTCTAGATATGTACTTAAATTTATGTAATTGTACGCATATTGTGAAATGCCTTGCTTTTAATTCAATGCTTTTAGATTTATTACATCTAAGAATAATATCAGGAAGTTTTTATTTGGACTGATTTCCTTCTGAAGCACTTTCTAAAAAAATTATAGGTCTCTTGCTTCCTTACCAAGCTCGACTTTGAGCTGAAAATTCTTATCAAATTTCGTGACTTATAAAGTTCTCTTTCAGGATGTCTATTTTCAGATAGTAAAAACCAGAAAAAGTACTTTAGAAGTATTTAAAAAACTCGTTGTCTTCAGCGAGTTGCATTACAAAGGTAAATACATCTGGAGATCTATTTAAACTGTTCAGCATATAATAGGACAAACAAGTAGTGTGGAAGTTACGAAAATGGGAGTAAAGTAAGACCAAACTATTATATTCTTATATTGAAGACATCTAAAAATTGTTTTAATCAAATTTATTGGCATTTCAGCTCCACTCTTCCGATATTTGCCAACGAAATACACACTTCGCTTGCAGGACTCATAAAATAGCAGCAGCTATGGACTGCAATTGTCCAAATGACTCTATGTAGCTACACACTTTTCAATGTTGCAATAACACAGTCAAATTCCAAACAACGTACGTATGTACATATAGTATGCTGAAACAATTGAAAGATACTGCAGACTGAAATTTGGTAGCAATATTTATGCACCTATAAATAAGTAAATAAATGAAATGTACTTGAACTAGTGCTAACGGATGAACGAAATGCGGTATATTGAATTCGTTGGAACTGGCGAAAAGTGACATTTATTTAGTGTGAGCATACATATGTGCTGGTATGATAGCTCCCGCTTTGGCTACGGTTGTCAGGGAGACGTATGCAAAACCAAAAAAAAAAAACATTGGGCCACATTTTGGCTAGAATATTTTATGTGGCGTTTTGTTAAAGTTGGTCACGTTTTTCAAATTTTCATGCTGTAAATTGTGTCGCATGTAGTTTTTCAACAAGAAAACGTGCAACTGGTATATAAAAACAGCAGTTTGGAACTAGATGGCTTGACAAAAATCCAAGTGAGCAGAAAACGTAATTTTTGTAGCAATTCAAAATCATTTTTTTTTTATAAAAAAGGGGGCACCTGTTCAGGCACCATTATTTTCGATAACATAACTTAGACCAGAATGTTAGTATTTTGATTAAAACTGCTAGATTTCTGAGCAAAATCTGAACATCAACTTCTCGTAAGATATCAACACGTGGCAGTTACCAGCATTGTGTGGTAAAAAGATATGTTCTTGACTAGTGAAACTAGCGGTGCATACTAGTTCTAAAGGAACTGATAACTAGTTAACTTCGTCTTAGATTTTGGATGGCCTTCAGCATGACTTACACGTTAAAGTGCGGAAACGCATGTGTATACGTAAAATACTAGCTGCATAGCACGGCAATTCAATTAGAGGATGGCTCTAGTAAACTTGAACCCATCACCTGCCTTATGTAACAAATATGTGCACACTAGCACATATCGAAATGAACGATTGGCAAACCGGTTAAGCCATCATGCGCCACATGTATGAACACAGAACTAACTGTAAATACGCATATGTGCATACATGCAAGTGAACATGAATAGTGACAGCTGCATATTTCGCTTTGAGAATTTTATTTAAATCTTTTGTGCGAGTTCCAAGGAATATTTGTTTGTATTGTGCAGCTTTTCAGGTTTCAATTTCAGTTCCAGTTTCGTATTAATATTGAATTCTTTTATAAAAGAGTTCGTTTAGTTTCAGCAAACTTCACTTATCAAAGTCACTTGTAGCCTTAAATTTACATATACTTTATACCGTTATAGTTTAATGACTTTTATGCCTAATAGTGCTTCGAGACTGCATTGTGGTATTTAAGGGAAAGTTACTTTCGAAAGCAATTAAAAGTTGTGAAATTGGCTATGAGTTCACAATAACTTCAAGTTTTTGTTGAAATATCAATAAACTGCTCATAAATGTTTCAAACATTTTTTTTCATTTAACATACTCATTGCTGTTTCCGAAAAACCTAAAATTATTAAACTTTTCGACATCAAAACCTTTGATACCTACTTCTTTTGCCATTATTATCACTCTTCTCTACTAAAACGCTTACATTCACGATCGCAAAACTCTTTTATTGCAAGCTGAAAATGTATTTGATTGCCCGCTAGAAACGAAATTGCGCTAATTTTAAGTGTGGCATAAACTGCAAAAGTGTCAATATAAGGAGCTGTGTGTTTATGCTTCATATCCATTGGAGTGGAAGCATAAAGCTCGCTCGCAGGTCGAATCATTCGGAAAAACTACATCTGTGAACGTTCATATAAGGCAAAGTGTCGTTTAAAATTGATAAATACATATATACAAATATATGTAGATAAGCAAACGAAAACGCAAACATTCAAAGAGGAAAACTTTTCGTTTATCAGCTTACCCTTCGGCGAGTTTCGTAGTCCAATGCGCCGGCCACATAAATGGCTCCAGTCATATTTTTCACAGCGAAAGCGCCACCAATGTTGCCACTCGTAATTTCGTAACGTATACGCGATGCTGTACGCATTTCAAAAGCCAATGGCCATCAGTGACAGATGTAATAACAAAAGTGGCGGTGAACGTTGTTGTAAGTGTTGACAATGTAGACAATGTTGACATTTTTAATTTCATTCCAAACATTATATATAAAAACAAATGTATTTCGAGTACAATGTGCGATCCATTTCAAACGGTTAACGGCGTTACGCGAATCATTCCGTCATTCAAAAAGAAATAGAAAAGATAAAAAATACATTTTTATAGACAATTTTCTTTTAAGCATTGTTGTTGTTGTACAACTATAATAAGAGTATATTTGAGTGAGTATGTGCTTACATTCGTCGTGATCTTTGGCTGTAACGGTCAGCACAGTGTGTTGGATATCTTCGTTCTCATCCACCTCTGCCTCGTAGAGCGACTTGTCGAAATAAGGCGGGTTGTCGTTCTTATCGGCGATGCCAATGCGTATAAATTTTGTTACTGTTAGAAGAAGAGGAATAAAGAAGAATGAAAATGTGGTTAAGTTGTGTGTGTGGAATCATAAATTAAATATGCAAGTGTGATAATACTACTTCGGTACTGGTGTAATTACTTGGCGGATTGTAATGTCACTTATAGCACATAGTAAAGTTGATTAAAAAATTAAATGATAATATAATTAGCTCCATTATTGCTTTTTATCTTATTTTAGAATTAACAAACAAAAGAACTTTAATTTCAGCTGCATCAAAGCTGTAATACCTTACACAGGTACACTGAATATGGCACACACGGCTATAAAAAGATTTAAATCATGATTTCGATCAGTGAGTCGGAAACCTGAATACTGATTATACCGTTGCCTTGGACAATAACTTGTGCCGAATTTCCTGAAAAAAACTGTAAAATAGAAGAAAATTACATAAAAGGATTACGTTTTGCTCGATCAGTTTGTATGGCAGCTATGTCCGATTTGAATCTAAACCAGTTTTGCGATGATTGTACTGTTGCCTTGGATAAAAGTTCATGCCAAGTTTCCTGAATAAATCTCGACAAATAAAAAAATTTTCCGTACAAGCACTTGATTTCGATAGTTCAGTTTGTATGACAGCTATATGCTATAGTAGTGCGACATCGGTGATTTCGAAAAATGAACAATTCTTGAAAAGGAAAGTATGTTTGTAAAATTTCAGATCGTTACCGCGCAAACTGAGCGACTAGTTCGTCTATATACAGACAATAAGACAGACGGACGAACAGGTTTGGCTAAATCGACCTAGCTCCTCACCATAATCGTTATGTATATATTTTAAAGGATATCCAACATTCCCTTTTGTGTATAACAAAATTCGTTGCAAACTTAATATACACTGTTGAGGGTATAAAAATTAATCAAACGTCGAATCATGAATATTGCTGCACCGTTTCATTCCTCATACATTATAATAAATTTTTGCCAAACAAAACAGTGAAAAGCGTTTGCTGTTACTTACCGTCTAACACAAACAAACACGTATACAACCGGAAATAACAGAGCAAACTTCTAAGTATTAGTTTAACAAGCCGGTTAGGCGAAACGCCTAAAATTATGCAATTATCACGTAATTCTCATAAACAGCCTGCACGATTACGAGCAACACAATGTGACACGCAGTGTCTTGTACTCACTTTTGGCACTAATTCACAAACTGCTCTAGCGAATGAAGAGGCATTATCATAATACGAGTATGTGCCACGCATTGCGAATGAGAGAGAGAAAATGAGCATGTGTATTCTTTATTAACTTTGCTGGTATATGAATTTAGGCTAGTGAGCTTATATCTGAGTTGTCACGCATATGAAATAAAAGTGTAATAAATCCATTTAGAAACAGTACGTGTACTGAACTGGGAAACCACTTCAAATAAATGCTAAATGCAAATAATTTTTGGTGCGTTACAACAACAAACGTCTATGACTTTAGACTTGGATGAATTTATAAAGAAATAAAATCAGCAAATCAACATCATGCAACACAATGCAAATGGAATTTCATATAAGTCTGTTCTCTAGGAAAAGCCGATTAGTTGTTAAGTTTATTACGTTTGTATTGGTGAATCATAGACAGCTTTCCGAATTTAACAAGTCTATACACAAAATAGGAAAAACGTATGTATTTGTATCACAAAATTTCTTAACAGCCTTACCAAATTCAATGCAAGAAAACATATGCGTTGTATTTATTATAAAATATTTCATATTTATTTGCGTTAGAAATACACATATGTTTGTAAATATGTTGCTACTGTTTCCTTTTGTTGCTCACGCAACATTCTAAAAGCCAAAATTTATTTGAAATCAAAGCAAAGCGATTCCCTTTTTTTACTGGTGATTGAATATTGCTGCGTATGCTCAAACGTATGCGAGATTAATAAAATAAACTAGGTGTGGCCAAGCAGTTTCATATACATATACATTTAACGAAAATTTTATTAAGTGAATAAAAAAATTTCATGAATGTATAGGATGAAATTTAGTTATAAAAGATGCGGCAGCATATGTTTGCGGTTCCGCTTGCTCATATACATAACTTATACTCCTGTACAGGGTTCTGCAGCTCTTGGCTACTTTTTCAGAGTTTATGACATCTCACAAAACCATCAATATTTCTGTAATATAAGCAAACGTAGACGCTGAGATCCTCAATAATAGATCTAAGAAAGCTCAAACATAATATTGAAATTCCTTAATCACCGTTGGGTAAGCCTCTTTATACGATCGTAAGGTCTTATCGATCGTAGTGAGCGAAAAACTGACGCCCAGCGTCAACAAGCTGATTGGACCAGTCTGGCTTTAGCCCTGGAAAATCTATTATTTGTTTATTGCTGAAGAAAATAATATGGATTGCAATGCTAAATGGAGAAGGTACAATCTTCTAAAGGAGTGTACAGCTGATGGCTCATACGTCATTGTTGAGAGTAATAACTTTGAAGTCAGAGATAATTTCGCCTATCTTGGAACCAGCATCATCACAAACAACTTAAAATCCAACGCACAATCACTCATGACAACAGGTGCTAATTCGGACTAAGTAGGCAACTGAGTAGTCAAGTTCTCTCTCGACGAACAAAGACCAAACTTTACAAGTCGCTCATCATTACCGTTTGCTATATGGTGAGTCGGTCTCAGGGTTGTTCGAGAGAAAGGCTTTGCGAGAGATGTATGGCCCTTTGCGCATTGACAACGGCGAGTACCTCAGAATCAAGAGGCAGCGGCTGCCTTGGCTAGGTCATGTTTTCAGGATGGAAGAGAAAACTCCAGCTTTGAAGATTTTCTATTTAGTACCCGACGGTGGTAGTAGAGAACCTCTTTGTAAGAGGGATTAGGTGGAGAAGGCTTGGCTGGTATCATAAATTGGCACCAAATAGCGAAAAGAAGCTAACTCAGCTGTAACCGCGTAAGCCATGGCAACGCCAGTAAAGAAGAAGTTAAAATAATCGGTTGGAAGGAGATTCAGGATACTAAACGTCTTAATGGTCCGATTCCTGCGATTTTACAACTGTAATATTAAAATATATTGCGAAAATTGTAGTAGTTTCTGAGACTTTTAAAAACCCTTAAAGAGGATCTCTACTTTAAATTATAGATTTTATTTATATATAATTTTGAATAATCATTATCGCTAAATTTGATGTTTCTGAAGTTATTAGTTAGACATTTATCGCACTTTTCAACACACGATAACAGTTATATAGTTGATGACTAAAAGAGCAGACAGAAAAAAAATGCGATAATCATTTCAGCAGCTAATGATGGTGTTTATATTTCTCAAATATTTTTAGGTATTAGGTGAGTAAAATCATATTATTTACTACATCCTGACGATGAAATAAAACTTTACTTGTCTAAAATAGGTGATTTGGTCTATTGTAACTTTCCGATTTTGATGAATTTATTAGCGTTTGGATAGGACTCAAATCACTGGCGATTGTCCATTGACTACTCAACAATTAGTTTGGAAATTAAATGGAAATAAACTTCTTTCAGTCTTTCTTTCTCATGGATCTATCATGAAATAGACCTAGGCATTTTTACAAACTTTTTGAAGAAATCGGCAAAAGCAATGGTTTAAAAATTAAATGAATTCTTCAATAGCTACAAATTTTTCTCACATTTTATAAAAGCTTATTGTAAACAAAAAAACAAAGAAAATTTACTCTATAAATACATTTTTAACAAGATATATGTATATAGTACTTACGTCTTCTACCTGTCTGATAGCGACTATATCCGCAAACTGTAGTCATTTACATGTCCTTGGGTGTAAAAGAATTTACTGCAACTTGCAAATGACAGTTGCCACAAACCAACATGCAGCCAGGCAGGCAAGCATGCAAAGCAAGTATTTGAATTATGAGCCTTGCAATATATTCTCCGTATTGTCGTGATTGGTTTGTTTCAGTTAGCCGCCCAGTGGAACGATACTGAGCAGTTCAGTGAATGGGCGCCACGACAACGTTGCCTTGCGTATATTTCATATTTACAACAACAGGCCTGGACTGAATTTCTGTGCTTCTGACTTGTTTATTATTTTCGGAATTATTAAAACATCATCAGGCACTGCAGTGGACAAGCAACACGGTGTTGGCGTCGATGCGCCTGCGCCTGCGCATGGTAAATTTTAAGTTTAAGTGGCAGAATGCTGCAATTGTTGCACCATTAAGAGAAGCAAACATACACTGAATTTCAAGTGTGTTGTATTCTGCTGCGAGTATGCCTTTGCGCTTTAATACAAGTATAGGGAAATACAAAATTTACTGCACTGACGCACATACACACATAGCGCTGCTAATCTGTATTCAAGTCGATTGTTAAAGTGATAATGGTATTGTTGTGCACAGTTTGTTTTTATTGTAGTTTTGTCTTCAGTAAACTGTACTTTAGGCTTAAATGGTTTGCAAGTGAAAGCGCAAACACACTCGCATGTCCGCTTGTGTACACAGAGACAACCCGTTTGCGGTCACAACTCTGCGTTTATGTAGTGAACAAACAGATCTGGTCCTCTAAAGTTATGAGAATTTATAGAAAGTTGGAGCTTTGGGTTGTACTAAGCGCTAAGGTTTGCCTGAAATTTGGACTCTTTCAGACCCACTATTATGTATTTGAAGGGTGTTTCAGTCGGAATCATTGCTTTGGAATACATCTTTAGATTTACTAATTTGTGCATATTGTTTTACACCCATATATAACATATTCGACGTACTCAAACAGCAAAACTCGCAAAATTTTTCTGTAAAGATAACAAGGGATGATAGCAATATGTAGATTATACACCAGAATTGGCATCTAGTTGCTGAGTTTCCTATGGTCAGTATTCGGTAGCCTTGCATAATATAAATATTGATATATAGTATGGTAGCATAACGGCAAATCTTTGATTTCGATATTAAGAAGAAGAGTATTTGTTATTTTATTTACAAATATACTTTTCGTTGGTTTCAAATTCACCCTAACCTGGTTATTAATTTTTGTGGGGTTATGAGACCCTTCAACTCGAAATAATTTCGAAAACGGCCCAGATTTACTATATAAATGCGTTTTCTTACTTTAATTTGTAGTAAGATATCATCTGTATGCACCAATGTACAAGTTTGGAATAAACTGTATTATTCACCGAAGTCGTAGTGAACTGCACTACGCAAGGGGTGGTCCAGTGTCACCCCAAAGTAAGACAATCCTTTACTAGGACTAATTTATGCAAATCCACTTATAACAGCGTTGACATAAAAGGCTTTGTGTAAACTTCAAGGGATTACAGTTATTTTGGTATGCACTTTCGCATATGTTTGTGTGTATTTGCCTGCTTTGAGGCATTGCTTTCGGCATTGTGTATGTGCTTTGTAGTCGACTGTGCAACTGTAAGCACACCAAAGTATGTGCGAATGTGTGTGTACGTGGATCTGTGGTCCTGTGATTATGTTTTAATTTGAATTATATTTGCATTAAGTCCTGTTATAGCAATTAGATAATCGGATTGCTTGAATTGTTTGCTCTGCCTGCAGAACACAGCTCGATTTGCTCCTTGAGCAGTCTCCTGTACATAACCGCCGTAAGTAAGCATTTACATAAAAGCTTGTGTAAGCTTGTAAATGTCTGTTTTATTATGTGTTTGTTATTCTGTTTTGGTTTTCATTTGCAGTCCGCTGCAAATGTGGGTCAAACTGCAAATAGTCACTTGAAAGGGCAGCTCACTTTCTCAAGCACATACGAATGCATATAAATTGATTTTAATTAATGTATTAACACTAAACAAATACTAATTACATAAGCATTTTAGGCTTTGACACACAAGGCTTATACTTAAATTGTAAAGTGATTAAACATAAGTGGGAACATATACTCTCATTGATAATTATTTACATTGCCACTTTCCCCATTATTTACTCGCTTTCTATTTATTTGAATAGCGGCTATCAACAAACATAACTGTATAGTAAATATAGTGAATATTTGTTAATAATCGAATACGAGAATAAATGAAATGTCAGTGGTTAGATTTATGTTTCTCAGAAAATTAGTTAACAGGGATTTGTGTTCTAAGAGATAAGGAAAAAGCTTACAAACATATTCGAATATATTTGTTTATCAGTAAAATTCGATGAAAACGTCAAGGGTATTACTGAACTTTTCACGTATGATTAACTATAACAAGAAGGAATACATAAATTTGGGTGCAATTTAGAATTTTATGTTCACTCAATTTGCAAGTATCAAAGGACAATTTCAGGTGCTGACAAAAGTTTACAATTTAGTTTTAGATTAATTAAATATATTTCATGTAGCCACGAGCATGAAGTAAAGAGCTGCTCTGTTAGTACATTCAGCGAGCTCTTTGGCCTCAGTAAGGCTAGCCTCTCTCTATTGCCTTAAAGGCGTCTATGCTGTAAAGTTGATCAACTTACCGCTATATGGAGGAATACGAGATCGATTAACTGAAAACTTTCCTCTTGATTGTCCCTCGTTTGCGAGATCACGGCTTACGCACTCGGGAGCATCTTATCGGACGCCTGCTGCAGAAGCTGCATGCAAAAAGGCGAGATTAAAACTTCTTAAAACCGCCTTTTGGCTTGTCCCGCGTTAACATGATCAAGGCTTAAACACTTGGGAGCTCACACTTTCAGATATTCTACCGAGTCGGCAAGAATAGAAAATAACCCTGTCAGCAAACTTGTATTGGTCACAACGCGCTTTATTGACTTATAAGGTCGAACACAGAACACACTTTGTTTGGCCTCACAACAGACTACATTTGGGAATCCAAAAGCGATCCCTAGATCAGCTGGCGAACATAACCTAGTTCGATTTTAATATAAATACCGATTAAACGAAGTAGAAGATAGTAACAAAGCTAATTAAATATTTGACATATAATAACATACAAATTAATAAGATACCAGATATGATTTTATTCCTTTCAGTACTCGGACTGACGTATAGAAAGACTTTACGGATTTTAGGTCGAGATCTTAAATTGAAAGTGTACAAAATACAGCTTGTGCAAGAATTGAAGCCGCTCGACCTTTCCAAGCGACATCGTTTCGCTCTATGATCTTTTGAAAGGTCCAAGAAGATCCGATGTTTTTGAGCCAAATTTTGTTCAGCGATGAGTCTCATTTCTGGCTCAATGGGTATTTAAACAAGCAAAATTGTCGCATTTTGGACGAACAGGAACCTGCATAGATTCACGGACTTATATCTCAACCAAACAAAGCAACGGTTTGGTTTTGTCTCTGGGCCGATAGAATCTTCGATCCATATTTCTTCAAAAATAATGAAAGTAATAACCGTCAACAGCGGCCGTTATCCCGCCATGATACCTGACTATTTGATGCCTGAAATTGATGCTCGTGATCTCGGCGATATTTGTTTTAACAAGACGGTCCCACTTCCCACACATGGACCATCTGAGACGTGGCCGCAGCCAACATTTAAAAGAGAAAATCTCAAATTGAAGTTTCTGTATTTTTTCTTTAAAAAAGTAAGGAACCTTGTTAAGTTTTGAAACTTTTTCCATTTTAGTATAAAACAGTAGATACTACTAAAAAGTCACTGTTTCCTATAACTTTGAACTATTGTATCCAAACTGATTTAATTTTTATTTATTTTTAGAACTATTTAAAAGTGTTAGGAAATTTAATGGTTATACGAGTAGACCTCCGATAAAAGGTTACTTTTTTTCATTCAGGCACAGCGAAGTCCTTGGTGGAATTGAAAGATCTTAATTGACACGCTGTTAGTTTTACACAAATAATGGACGATTGAGAAAAATAAGAATGACAGCGCAATGAAGAGGAAATACGTCAGCATACTGAAGCACTGTCATTTGCATCAATCCAATACCATAAAAACGTCAAAAGCAAAATCACAAAAAATAAACCAAACGATAATGGTCTGCAATTAGTAATAAATGAAAGTGTTGGACGATGTGCAGGACAAAAAAACAAAAACAATAAAATAAAGAGAAAAACTTGCTGTCAAAGCAAAAATCACGTTTCACCTCTCAAACGCTAATGTTCAGTTAATAACAAAGTTACAATGCACAAATGAATGACAATTGAAGGTAAGAATGCTGACGTCAAAGTTAAAATGTGGAAAAATAATGAAAATCAACCGAATGACAGATTAAATTAACCAAATAAATTTTTTGCAAAGAGAACTATTTGCACTGGTGCCGAGAAGAACGCAACTCCACTAAATTTCGTCTAATTGACAATGTCAAGTGTTGTCAGCAACAGTGGTGCCTGTCAGGTGCAAAGCTTTGCAGACAGATTTTCCAACCGATTTACATGGCAATTTGAGAATTTAAATTTTTGGAAACACCCCAAATATTTGGCCAAAATTACTAACAATTTTCATTGCATTTGTGGGCAGATTTATCTTGGGCTTCGCTTAAATCTGTGCAATTAGAAATCACTTCGGGCTAAATGCCAGCAAACCATCTGTGTTTTACCCATTGTACATACAGAAATTACAGAAATACGAGCATTTAAATCTTGGGTAGGGGAGCGGCGCTATGACAGTACGCTTGCGGTTTGGCGCGCAATTTCTATCGCAATCACAAGTGGTCGTGCGCCTGGCTCCACGAACGGCGAGTGCGTTTGACAATAAATTGGCAAAAGGCCAATAACTATTTTTTTTCGTAAATATTACACACCAATGGCAATGTCAACGCCACAAACGCCTTAGTATTGTAAAGGAAATTGTTAAGCAATAAGCGTTGAAATAAAAGAACGATAGCCAATTCCTGCAAAAAACGACGAAGCGAAGACGACTATATATCACTACAGGGATGCATTCGAGCGAAAATTTCAGCGATAAACTTTTGCCACTTGCAGATAAGTTTCATCGGAGGCAACACAGATGCAGGCAACTGAGGCAGAATATGCTGAAAGTCAACAGCACAAGCTCAAATATTTAATGAAGCGATGAAAATATAACTGAAATTTTTTGGTTTTTTTTGTTTTTGCATTGGAGAGAAAAACTATATATTTCTCTGTTAATAAATTTATGTTAACTAGAATCATAGAAAATGTAAAAAATAGAAAAAGTTATAAAATTCTTACTTAAAAGTTTTCCGCTAATAATAAGGTTCATTACTAAAATTATGTCATTAATGATTACAACAATTATTTAAGTGGATAAACAAGTAGGTGTGGACTACATTCTTGAGTACGAGTTAAAACATGTTACTTTGACTACTTATTGACCTTTTTACTTTTAGTTCACTGTCTGAGAAGCAATAATGAAATTAAAGCATTGGAATGGTAGACCGGAGCATACACTTATAGGACCCAGAGTGGGATCTAGTGACTGACGCCCGGAGCATACTGAAATTATGGTGGAAACACTTCTCCAACCTGTTGAATGGCAGCGAAAGCATAACACCAGAAATAGTGAATCCGATTTCCCAATCTTCTGTTTCTTTGTACAATATGGTCAGACGAAAGAGTGCCCGGTGATTGCAATTTGAATCTGCTCTGCTCAATCTACAAAAGGGAGATTGCACAATCTGTGCCAACTACTGTGGGATAAGCCCGTTCAACCTTACAAATAAGGTTCTATTGGGGGTACTTGGTGAAAATTTAAAGCTTGAGGCTTGGGAAATCAACAACTGACCATATATTAACCTTGCGCCAAATCTTGGAAAAGACCCGTGAAAGGAAGATCGATACACACTACCTCTTCGTCGATTTGAAAGCCGCCTTCGACAGCACGAAAAGGAACTGCCTCTATGCCGCTATGTCTGAACTTGTTACCCCCGCAAAGCTAATACGGCTGGTTAAGCTGAAGTTGAGCAACATCTGAAGGTCCATCAGAATAGGGAAGGGCCTATCCGAGCCGTTCAATACCAAACGAGGTTTCAGACAAGAAGACTCCCTATAGTTCGACTTTTATAATCTATTGCTGGAGAAAATAATACGAGCTGCAGAGCTAAAGAGAGAAGGTACAATCTTATATAATAGTGTACAGCTTCTGGAGTACTCATATGATATTGATATAATTTGCCTCAACAACCGCGCCATTAGATCTGCTTTCAACAGACTAAATAAGGAAGCGAAGCGTGACAGTAAACGAGGGCAAAACGAAATATCTCCGTAGATCATAAAACACAGAATAATTCTTGCCAACAGGTGCTACTTCGGACTAAGTAGGCAATTGAGAAGTAACGTCCTCTCGACGAACAAAAACCAAACCTTAAAAGTCACTCATCATTCCCGTACTCGTATAAGGTGCAGAGGCATGCACGATGACAACATTTGATGAGTCCGCGTTACGAGTTTTCGAGATTTATGGTCCTTTGCGTATTGACAACGGCGATTTCCGCACTTAATAGAATGATCAGTTGTACGAGATATACGACGATATTGACATAGATCAGCGAACTAAGAGCTGACTAGGTCATGTCGTCCGATGCGGTACCCCCGAGGGAAAAGAGTTAAAGGATGGACTATGCTAGAAAGACCAAGTGGAGAAGGACCTGGCTAAACTTGGAATATCAGATTGGCGCTAAATAACGAATAGAAAGAACGTCCGGTGCACTGTTGTTAACTCGGCTATAACCGCGTAGGTTATCTACCCCAATAAAGAAGAAGAAGAAAAAACAGTAAGTCGGAACTAAAACTCACGTGTTTTGTGAGGCTCAGTTTCAAAGGCTTTTGTTTTTCCACTCAACACTCGAAGTATTTCTACATACTTTTAAATAAAAAAACTATATGGACATGGCAATGATTCACACGGTTATTTAAACAGTATACTAAGAATCTTCGAATACATATATTTTATAACATATTTGCAGAATTATTATATTTCCCACACTTTTCAATAAGTTCCAACTTCAAAAACCAGTAAGTGTATATTTCATGAATAAAAAATATATCCGAGTAATACCATCTATACATTTTGTTAATATAGCACTTGATATCCGTTTTAGGCTTTAATGTTAAACACTTGAAAATACCAATTTGCGACAACGAAGAGGAAGTGTCGTATAAATTGCATGGCGTATAAAATATATTATATAAAATGTATTTCATTGCTTATGCAGAACATTGTTTTTAATTAAAACGAAGTAAGGAGGTACGAGCTCGATCGCAGCAGCATTGGCATGCACGAATCCAGTCAGAGCAATATGTACCCATAGTCATGTGATTGTCAAGAAAAGTTAAAGGTAATTTCAACTATAATTTCCTATGTTTATATGGGCGTATTCTAAAGTGATCTTTCTACCCAGAAAAAAACAAAGTAAAGTGTTGCGAATCCCTTTGAATAGCTGGCATAATTTCTTTCGTATGTTACTCTCCCTCCCAGCTCATTTCCGATAACAGTGTACTTTGATCTCAGTATTTTAGGCATTGCTAAGCCACAACTATGCTCTAAATGGTATACAGTCTGAGCGCCTTCTTCTTATATTGGCATACAACATGTAGTTTCTGCGGCATGTTGCACGCTGGTATAAAAATTGTGACTGATTAATTGCACCAACGAGTGTGTACAGCTCAGTTGGCTGCGACCAACAAATAGCCCACTTGCAACAATCGTTCTGTAGGTGGCACTACTTTGGTGGGCCCAATGAGCAGCAACAACAGCCAACCAAACGAACTCGACGTTTGCTGCAATTATCCGCCGCGCCACATGCATATACATATTTTTGCCTGCCACATTTTGTGACATGCAAGCAATGCTTTTGCAAGAATCTTCTGTTTTAATTTTTGCAATACTTGTTAATTCATACGCAGCGCCACACATATGAGTGTGGTAACACGGAGCGTGAAGCGCGTAGTCTCATAATGAATTCTTAAAATGCTTGTTGAATATACAACATGTTGTCAGCGTTATATAGTATGCGTGTGGCTGTTAATGGCAGTTAATACGTTTGTTGTAGTTCGTGCTTTCGTATTTCGTGGCGCTTTAATATTAATTTAAATTTTCTATATGCAGCCGTCGCACACGCACACACACTCAAAGGGAGAGCAATACATGCGAGCATTTAAATAATATATACACATGTGGAATATGTGACATGAAGACACGTAATTTCGGGATTACACATGCTCACGTTCCCATGCATTAAATATTAAATAACCAAAAAACCGCTGGAATATTAATTACCGCTATGAAATATGAGCCCTGCAAATTGATATGAAGTCGTGCTTTTTCAAACAGTAATATAAAATGTATCAGAAATAAAAATTGCAACCGAAAAAGTTATTAGCTGAAACCTGATGAATGGCTTTTCCGATGAAAGGAGCGATGATTATCGCAGCACTTGTATGGAGCTATGTATTTATTTCCAATTTTTGAACATTTTTATACAAAAACCTCTATCATTTGCTTACATACTATATTTCTTGCAATTTTATGAAATATTACAAATGAATGAATTTGTCTGACTTCAGTGTTAAAACAGCACGCATTGGTAAGTTGTATCTAAGGAAAAGTGTCCGGTTCCACAAATTATTACATTAAGTTTCATTTTCATAAATTTCAATTTCCCTTTCAGAAAACGGTTACCACAAATCGCTTTTAAAAGCTAACGAGCTTAAGCTACTAATGACAAAAATAGAATTTCACTAGTTTCGTTACTCATTTCAATTTCAATTGGAAAAAAACGAGTGTTGTTACTTAGATTGGCTTATAAAACGTATTTTTTGCAGTAACTTCAAATATTGTCTCAGCCAAAAAATGGAATTCATACGCGAAAATTGCAGCGCGATTGTTTTCTACAGCTTTCAGCGTTGATTATCTCAGCAACAGTGCTGAAATTTGTTTTCGTTCTCTAGTCCTGAAATATAAAAGACAACCTAAGTACTACTATGAGATAAAACTACTAGGTAGGTAGGTAGGTAGGAGTGCAGCGATATCGGGCTCTATTAGCACTTGATGTGCTATTTTGATACACTATTCGTAGAACCTCCTGTATCTGCTATTACGTTTCACCTTCACTCTCAAACCATTTTGAGGTTTCGATGAAACTACTTCTGTCCGATATGCTTTTGGTGGAAATCCATTCAAGGTTTGGTGCTTGGTGGTTCCGAGTGTTTTGTGTCGGATCTGTGCTGGAGCTGGGCATTCGCAGAGAAAGTGGAAGATTGTTTCCTTATTCCCTGCTAATCCGCAGCCACGGCAGATGTCGTTGCATATCCATTTTGAACGCATGTTCCCCAAATGGCCAGTGCCTTGTTGTGGTAGCTGCTATTCTGTAAATACTTTTTCTTGACCTATTTAATAAGTCGTTGGTTCTTTTCCTGTCATATGTTGGCCATAATTGTCTAGTTATGACGCATTTTGTAATGTTTTTCCACCTGTTGTTTGCAATTTGTTGAAATTGTCTTTTGATCTCTCCTTTGATCGATCCTAGCGGGCTTGGTATTAGCTTCGCCTCGGATTCATTGAGGAAAGCTCCTGCCTTTGCCAACTCGTCTGCTTTTTCGTTACCGAAAATGTTCCTTCGGCCGCGAACCCAGATCAAGTTCAGTTGTAGCTTGTCTTTTATTGAGCTTAGTGCTCTCTTGCAGTTGTGAACTATACTGGAATTTGTCATGGGTGAAGACAATGCCAGGAGGGCCGCCTGGCTATCCGTAAATATAGTTGCTTTATGTATATTGCCGTTGTTTTCTAATAGAACTTCGCAGGCTTTTTCTATGCCTAGTACTTCTGCTTGGAAGATGCTAGCCGAGTTCGGTAGACGTATAGAGAGAGATATGCCTAGATCAGCGGAGAATACCTCCGTGCCTACTCCGCAGTCCATTTTGGACCCGTCGGTTAAGACTGAGGTGGTATCTTCCTCTAATATTGAACCTCTTCTCCATTCTCGTCTAGATGGTACCCTCACCTGGAAGTCTCTATTGAATTCCAGCTTTGGGAACTACTAAATCTGTGTAAAATTTTTTTTAGTTCATAATTTACTCTTCAAAATCTATGTCGTCCCCCAAAGTAAATTTTCTGGACCTCAGTTCACTTTCGGCAACGTTCTTTCTAATCGTCGGCTGCGGCACGATATTGGTTGAAAATTTAGCGAAAAACTCATGAAGTCTGAATGCAGTAAGCGATAGTGCATTATCGTTGTACAAGAACCAAGAGTTGTCGGCCCATAACTCCGATTTTTTTTTTACGATAAGCTTAGTGCAAACGGCGCATAACATAAATATAGTATTTGTTGATGGCAGTTTGGTCGGTTAAAAGAAAACTGTCAACAAAGCCTTGATTTTTGACCTGCTTTGACGTGTTTTTCTTTGGCTTCGGCTCAGCTTTGCCACGATATTCGACCAATTGATCGTCTGTTTTCGGGTCGTAAGCATGAAGCTAAGACTCATCGCCAGTAATAATACGTTTCATGACATCCTGGTAGTTGTAAGGCAAAATTTCAACAGAAGTTCAAATAGCTTTCTTTGATCCTTGCGATATTTCAACAATGCCAGTAAGATCCCTGACTATCAATCGTCGATTTTCAAACACCAGTTCCCTTTTATTGACGTGTAGACCATTAGCTGATGTTCAAAGCTATCCTTGACGTGATCCGTCGTCAAGGCGTTTTCAAATACCAATCAAAATACATGTTCGTTATTCACTATAATGTCCGAAAGTCTTTTCCAACATTCCGAACGTTTCGTCACGAGAAATTTGGTTCCATACACAAAGAAGTCCCATTAATCTTTTTTTAATAATTTCACACATCGCAAAAATCGTTGAAAGCACTTTATGTATTTCAGAAAGACAAGCGTATACTAAACACGAATGATCTTTTTTATGTGACATTTGACACAGGCAGTCACCACCAACCTAGAAAAAATATTTTTGTGTTTCCGCGAAAAATTTTAATTAAAAAGTATTACTATTTTTTGCCCATAGTGGTACATACATATGTACACAAAATTTAGTAAAGCATTCACCAAAGTAGGTCACACAACACCGCTGAAATACTGGATCTTTCGGTTTTCATGACAGAATGGCGACAGCTAAACAAAAATATTATATTCCGTAGCAACAGGTGGATAGAATATAAAAATAATTCGTACTTTATTTATTATTCTTTGTTGGCGTAGACCCCGCTTACGAGATTATAGTCGAGAACTTTATTTAGTACATTGTGTCATTTGTCACCTAAAAAGTTTCTTTTAAAGTTTCCTATAAATTTGCAATGGCTACTAAAAATATTTTAAATAGGTTTTCTGAAATTGGTTCATTTAGTTGGTGGTACACCAAATCGAACCAAACTATTAAGCTTATGTAACATGCTTCGGGAGCATGAATAAATAATTATTTATTATTCAGGGAAACAATTTCCATTGAATTTAATTTTGCACTATTTATTACTGATAAGTAGAGCAGCCATCTGTCAAAAAGTGGCACATATTTAGTTTATGTATATGTCTGATTATATGTGCCTAACTGAGTAAGCGAAGTCACTGCTTTGCACACATCTACTGGTATAAGTAAATTACTGTTCATGCAGGCTTACAACACACTACACATTTTACTAACTTTTGCTGCAGACTGACAAGCCAGATAAATAAGTCTACAAGTCAGTGGTTAAGTCTAAGGAGACGAATGCATGTACTATCTATCTAGTATATGTATATCTAATTAAATAAGCTGGAGCAAAACATTGCAAGCAACAGATATGTTAAAGGTAATGTGCTAAATTAATAAGCTTGAAGACATGGAGTATACTTATTTATGTCGAAATTTATATTATATACTTATAAATGCTGTGTCTGTGTTACTGAAGTGTACCGAATTCGTTTAGTGCAAGGGACGACGACTGTTTGCAGACGAAGGGCGATGACAACTGTGGCATTGAGGCAACTTTGATGCTGTATTATAGAGATTACCAAGATTAAGAGTAATTTTGACATTGGGTTACATTAGATTAGACTTGCCATTTTCGGTTAACCTAGACGGACACAATGCACAGCAGCGGGTGTATATGTATATAAATAATCTGAGCTGACAGCATTTCTACGAAATTTGTCTGCAGGAAATTACTCAAATATATTCACATGCCTATATATACAGCGAAAAGTAATTTAGGTTACGGAAAATAATTTTACTTTCAACTTTTTAAATTTAATATTTTAATATTGAATGTGCAGTATGTTCGTCCAATTCGCTGGACTATCTATAGGAAACTTGCTTTATAGAATCTTTGGTATTACACGTAAGGTGAACGGACTCAGATTCAGATTGACAGTATTCTAGAAAAACTGTAACCAATGAAGCTAGAAGCACTTTTGAAACGGTTAGATTTTGGAATTGCTGCAAATTGTCTTGTGCTTCAATTCACCACTCACAAATCATTATGTAATTATGTTCACCCGTAAACTTTTATTTATTTACCGCCGTATAATTAACATAAATAGTCTTGTATTTTTATATATTTATTATATTATTTATGTTTTTTTTGAAATTGAAATTTTTTGATGACTCATAGCTCTTGACCGATGCTACGGCTGCTACTAACCGGTCTCTTTCGACCAATTCAGCGATTTTATCGCAATTTTCGACGACAGGCCTTCCGGAGCGTGGCGCATCTTCGACCACCTCTACACCAGAACGAAAACGTTGAAGAAACATATTGAATCGGGTCCATAAACTGGTAATTTTATTGGCTAGTTTTTTGCCTTTATCGTAATAGTACTGTAAAATATGCCGTATTTTCTCTTTATTTTGCTCCATGTTTGCGACGCTATAACTCACGAACGACTTAAAAGAAACGACAATCAATCAAACACGTGTTAGCGCGTGAAATGAGCTTTCCAAAAAGGTATAGCATGCGACGAATAAAACTAGAACTACGCGCTTTCAGCGTTAACTAGCGAAAATACCGCAATACTTTTTTGACAACCTATTATTACATTTTATGACATGTCGCAAATATGTTGAAGAAACATATTGAAAAACTGGTAAACTGCTTTCTCTTCTACTTGTAGTGCCAACAGTGCCAAAAATATCGACTCAAAAGTCCCAACATTTGTGAAACAAAATATTTACATTTAGTCCCAGCAAAAATATACATTTGCTTTGTGCGGATAGAAAATTAATAAATTTTATTTATAGGTTTCAAAAGTTTGTTAAAAGTGCAACTAGTAATTGTATTAATTACTCGTATATTTAATTATAAATATCTCATTGAATCAAATAATTAATTTGTATTTGCAACAACTTGACAAAAGGCGCACGTTGGAGAGCGGAATGCTGCATATCTATTGTTAATTTGTTTGATTACTTGTCATTGCAATTTACGATTCGAATGATTTATTATGGACTGTTGTTAATTAACTTCTGTTTGTGGTTGTCTTTTAGTATTTGTAATTGAGCTGCAGTGAAACGTTAAACTAGTAGGGAAGAGCGATGGTGTTAATAGAGGACACGAGAATAATTCAAACTAATGATGAGAAAATAGTTAATTTTTGCAACTAATATGAAGTTAGTATCATTCTGACCAAAATATAACAGTTGACATCTCGTAGGACATCAGCATAAAAATATATGTATTGTTTATTTTCTTAGAAAAGACAGTCAACTGTTTATACGTACTGTGGTGGGTTTTTAGTTGCGATAAAGTTTTGTTTAAAGAAAGAAAACAAAACGATTTAAAATGCAAGCTACTCATATTAAAACAAAAGAATTTTTGTTACAATGGATATGGAATGGTGGATATTTTGGGTTTGAACCGCATTCTTGCTCGACTCGTTCCAATAAAACTGTTTTTTTTTAAATAGTATCTTATAAAGCTCTCTTTGGACATGCAGAGAGCATTATAACTGCCGATGGGACATTGGTTTCTCAAAGTAATTCTCATTGTTTTTTTTTCAATATTCGTGGTTTGCTGTATCATGAATTTGTTCCGGAGGGACAGACGCTCAATAAGGAATTTTTGGTCATATTAAGGCATTTTCGTGAGAACACCTGTCATAAACGAACGGAATTTTGGAAGAACAATTCATGGAGTATGACCCGACTTTGAAGCCAAAAACGCAATGAATGCCATCTGGTTCGCCCTACTTTCCCTTCCGTCCTTGCAAGTACAATTATGTTTTTCAACAGGTATTAAGTTATAAAATCCCGTCTGTCACGCCATACATGGACCTACTTGTCCTTAGTAATGCGAGTTGTAGGTTTAGTTGTATTTGAGCTGAAGTACCCGTCATACAGGATGTCAACATGCAAACTTAAGAGGAACTTGATATCTAATTTTGGTACGTTATTTAATCAGTTCAACTGCGCAGCTTCTAATATTTAATAAGAATTCTAGGTAAGGCAAGGCACCGGCAAAGGAGGTGCCCCAGCGTTTCTCTGATGCCAGCCTCTCTGCATGTAACGTGTTACTTATTCCCATCCGGCTCGTATATGATGTCACATAATTATGATAATTAAAGAAGAAACATCTAGCATTCTCAAACAGTCACATCAACTTTTGTCTGTAGCAGAAATTTAAGTAAATTCTACATTTCTATACTTACAAGGAGTGTTCCAAAGTAAACAGGACTTTAAAAACAGAGAACAAATGTTTTTTTCGGCAAAATCCATTTATTTTATTCAAAATAGAGTCCTTCTGCTTCAATACAGCTTTTTGCATGGTCCAAGAGCATGTCGAACGAGTATTTCAGCTCGTTGGTCGGTATGGCCGCCAGTATGCCGGTGCAAGCCTTTTCAATGGCCTCTACGTCTGCATAACGCTTTCCTTTCATGGGCAAATACATTTTTCAAAAAAAAAGAAGTCGCACAGTACCATATCAAGTGAATACGGGTAGTGGTTAATGGTTAAAATGTGATTTCTGGTCAAATAATCGGTCACAAGCGTCGATCGATGAGACGGCGCATTATAGTGTAACAAACGCCAACTTTCATCTTCGCGATATTCGGGCCGAACTCGTCGAATACGGAGCATCAAACGCTTCAAAACTACAAGGTAGAATTCCGAATTAATGTTTTGGGCAGGTAGAACAAATTCCTTGTGGACAATACCCTTGGAATCACAAAAAACAAATCAGCATTGTCTTCACTTTTGACGTTTCCATGCGCGATTTTTTGGGTTTCGGCTCGTCCGGTGCCTGTCAGCACTTTGGCGTTTCGTTTCGGGATCATATTGGAAACACCACGTTTCGTCCCCAGGCACAATATTGTAGAGAAGGTTTTTTGTGTTTTTTGACTTCTTTAATGATGTCCTTGGAATGTTTTCTTCTGAGCAATTTTTGGTCGTCAGTCAACAAACCGTGTACACACCTTTCGTAAGCCCAAATGTTCGATCAAAATGCTATAAATCGATGTTTTGAAGATGTTGTTCAATTCTATTTCTATGAATTTCAATGACGATTTCGCCTGATTTTTGATGAATTCACGCACAGTTTCGATGGAATTTCCGGTGATCACGGATTTTGATTGGCCCACATATTGATCGTCATTTATGTCCTCACGACCACTTCGAAAACGTTGAAACCACTCTGCTACGGGATAGGCAATTTTCGCCATAAACTTGTTTCATCACTTGAAATATTTCGGTATAAGTTTTACCAATGTTAAAACAAAATTTAATGTTGGCTCTTTGTTCGAAGCTCATTTTCGCACCGATAACACCAACATACTGACACTTAAAACGCAATGAAATTCTCACTGGACAATCGACAAAGATAGCAGATTCTAACGCACCAGTCGGCATATGTATGTATATGTAGATGGCGCCACCAGGGGCGCTAGATTCAAAAAGGCTGTCTACTGTGGAAAGCGCCTTGTATTGTGATGCCACAACGACTTATCGACGGAACAGGATAAGTCAGCGTTTTTGTTCCCGCAACATTTTACTTTGAGAATAATTGTTTTGTTGAATTGTCGCTTGTTTAAAATAGATAAAGCGAACATAGGGGGTTATAAACAAAAAGGATAAGAATAATCTGATGCATGTCTAAAGGATCAAAATCATAAACAGTTGACTTATTCCCGCAAAGTGTTTCGTTAGATATTGCAGTCGAACAACACCATCCATCATCAAGAATCAATTCAAAGTGCTATTAGTTCTCAGCAATTATGAAAAGAATGATCTGTCAGCACCCGAACATAACTCTTCCTTACTTGTTATAATTTTCAAACAAAATGTAAGGCATCGGTATTTTCAGCTGACACGCTTACTTACAATCAGAATATGAATATGACGTGGTATAAATAATATATATAGATATATAGCCCTTTATAATATGCAAAAGCAATTATGATATGACCCTTATACGGATATGTACATAGCTGCAAACATATGCATATTATTTCACGCAGCAGCTGCTGAGTGACGCGCTTTTCATATATAAATAGGTGGAGCGCCCAACTTTTCGTAACAAAATCATTAATTAAATTTACCTATAGCTGCAATATCAGCCAATCATGCGGCTGTTTAATATTTATAATGAATAAATAAACTATGTTAAAAGTATTACGTAATTATCAATTTGACTTGCCAAGCCATATCATCAACGAACAACATTTCACTGATACTTTTATATTTCATATTTATTTTTGTAATATTGGAGATAAAAGGCAGATATTAACAAGGTACTGGCGCATCTGGCGAAAGTAAGAATCGTAAAATATGCAACAACACATATCTATATATCAACACATGTTTGACATTAATGCTGAAACTGTAATTGTTTACAGTTCGCTTAAGTTTATGGTAGTTGAAGTATTTTTTAATTACATCGCTCGAAATATTGCGCACCATGAATGAGAGGGGAAACTGTCGCAACAAAAAACAAACTCATAACACACAAAGTTGAAAAGGTCGCAAAAGGTCCATGGAAGTAAGAAAAAGCGCAAGATGTTAAAAACCAGTTGCGAAAACACATTCGAGTGGCAGAGAACATAACCCGCAAGGCATTTGACATGCAAGAGATTACAGTGCAAGTCCTTGAAAAGTAACAGCTGTGTCGTTATATGCAAAGCAGGGCGTGCGCAAAAGCATACAGAAATACAAAAAAATGTCTTTTAAATGATAACCTTTATCTTTGGTGCCAATAAAAAAACTTTAAGGTATAAGGGGGGATGAAGTCCAAATTGTTTTTTTTTTTTTTAAAGCTTTCCTGTGGGATTTGGCAATTCAACTTCGAATCAACCAAACTCGTTTTGGCCTGGCGAAAATCAATTTTTTCAACTTAAGTTTTATTGGTGTTGCCAACATTAAAAGTAAAGATTTGTTAGTTAATTTAGCAGTTGAAAATTTTTAAAGAAAAAGTGAAAAGTATTCAATTTAGTTACTGCTTGCGAAGGCGTAAATAATTAGTGGTGTGTTCAAAAAGTATCGCGAATTTTGAATATTCGCGGGTTACGTATATTCGAATTTCAAATTTTTTGTGGTGTTATGTTGGTACTCATGTCTCTCACTTATGCCGACAAGCTCGGCCATTTTGAATGTTCATTTAATTGTTGACAGCTGCTTTGCTTGCACGTCTTTTGGATCGTCTTCGATTTTTACCTATTCAAAAGAACCTGTATGAAATTTTGTGTGAGAAACGAAATTAAGTGCGCGGATGCATTCCGAATGTTGACTCTGGCATACGGAGAAGCTACCTTGGACCGAAGCAACGTTTATCGGTGGTACAAAATGTTCTCAGAAGGCCGAGAAGATGTGAACGACGAAGAGCGTGCCGGACGCCCGTTCGATGGAATGTGAAAGTTTTGCTGACAGTTTTCTTCGATTGCAGGGGCGAGGTGCATGATGAGTTCTTGCCACAGGGAAGAACGGTCAATAAGGAATATTACCTGCAAGGTATGCGCAATTTGCGCGAAGCAATCCGCCAGAAACGCCCGGATTTGTGGAAAAACAAAAATTGGCTTTTGCACCACGATAACGCCCCTGCTCACACATCGTTGCTTGTGCGCGACTTTTTGGCCAAAAACAACACACTAATGATGCCGCAGCCACCGTATTCCCCAGATCTGGCCCCCTGTGACTTTTTCTTGTTCCCTAAACTGAAGAGGCCCATGAAAGGACGACGTTACGCTTCTCTTGACGAGATAAAGACGGCATCGAACGAGGAGCTAAAGAAGATAAAAGAAAATGATTTTTCGAAGTGCTTCGAAGATTGGAAAAACCGTGGGCACAAGTGTATAATATCTCATGGGGATTACTTTGAAGGGGACAAAATAGATATTCATGAATAAATAATTTTTGAAAAAACACAAAATTCGCGATACTTTTTGAACACACTATATGCATAAGTTTTAATTAACAACAAGGGAAGGCCATAGGGGAGGAAACTCCACTGGCTCTTCTGTCAAGAGATGGCGGTACAAAAGTGTAAACTTTACGAAGAAGTTTAAAGTTACTCTGGGTAATAAGGTAGAGCGGAGTGATTCTACACTTGACCTATTCGGTGCTACACTAACGGTTCGAAGACAACGGAGGGCATTGGAGCTTTCAATACCCATGTGATGTCGTCCAAGCATTTTTCAAGTAGAAGTCTTTGCTATTAAACAAAGTGCAGAAATTAATCTACAACGCAACTAGCATAACGCTATACTCAGCGATAGTCTTCATTTTTTACTGGCGTAGAAACCACTTACGCGGTTATAGCCGAGTTGGCTACAGCGCGCCAGTCGTTTCTTCTTTTCGTTACGTGGCGCCAATTGGATATTCCAAGCGAGGCCAAATCCTTCTCCACCTGGTTCTTCCAACAGAGTGGAGGTCTTCCTCTTCCTCTGCTTCCCCGGCGGGTACTGTGTCGAATACTTTGAGAGCTGGGGTGTCTTCGTCCAATCGGACGACATGACCTAGCCAGCGTAACCAATGTCTTTTAATTCGCTGAACTATGTCAATGTCGTCATATATATCAAACAGCTCATGGTTCCATCGAATACGATATTCGCCGTGGCCAACGTTCTCTCGAAAACTCGCAACGTCGACTCGTCAGATGTTGTCATCGTTAGAGTTGTTGTCGTCAGTTATAGAGATAGTCAAGCGACGCTAAAAACGATCTCAGTCTAATAGATTATATCGCTATTAGTGGAGTATTGTATTAGAAGGCTTAAGCGCCTGGACATTAAGAGGTGGCCGGACAAACTCGTCCGCTCTGCTGCCGTATTTCGGTTGGGTTCCACACCATAAGGAAAAGAGATAATGGCAGTATGCAACAGGTATGCTAAGCTGCTATTGGGAGGTAACAACTTAGCAAGATTCAAGGACCTCATTAACCTCTTCCGAGACAAATTCCATCCCATTGTCATGCTCTCCATAGGGGCATAGCTTCTTGTGCGAATTACCAGTTTTGCGACATCGAACCGGAAACTCCAGAACACCTGATTCTAGATTGCACAGCAATATGTAGTCGCAGGCTCAATGCCTTTGGACGCAATAACACCCAGCAGGTCCATGGAATCCGTCAGAGTGCTGGACCTTTGGGAACACATGTGATGGAGGTTTGCCCTCCTCTCCTAGGTCGCGATCCAAACATACAATCTATAGTTATTAAAGAAGTTCTAAATATAATTGAGCAATGTATAGTGGATTAAAATTCAAAAGACTCAAGAGTTATTGATGGAACTAAAATACGCGTTATTTCCCACAACTCCTGAATTTTATTTTTAAACTATCGAAGTGAGGATACCCGCGTCCTCAAAGCAGTTTAGTTGTTCGAAGCAGTTATAAATACATATGTGGATATGTAGTCAACCCTCTCAAAAAGTTGAAATTTGAAAAAATTTCAAAAAAAAATTTCACAGGCTAAGTTGATATCTATAATTTCAAAACTTCAACCAAAATGCAGTTGAGTTGAAAACCGTAACAGAGGCTTTAATGAGTACTTAAAAAAAACTTTCAATCGTCCTAAAGTTTTGTGTACGGTATATCCGGAATATATTACGCATTCTGTAAAGACCTTGAATATTCACTGT
Organism: Bactrocera neohumeralis; assembly: GCF_024586455.1. Classification (NCBI taxonomy): domain Eukaryota; kingdom Metazoa; phylum Arthropoda; class Insecta; order Diptera; family Tephritidae; genus Bactrocera; species Bactrocera neohumeralis. Next base: position 29,819,402 of record NC_065920.1, read on the forward strand.
ATATGTAAGCTTAGTTCCGTAATATTATTTATTTGAAATAATGTAAGTTTCTAATTTTTGAATTCTCTACCATTGAAGACTACATTAATTCTAGGAAAATATGTATATTACTTGTTAGAAAAATTAGTTAGAGCGCCTTACATGAGTGTTTAAAGCCAATTCTGAAGTCGTGCCATATTACTTGAGAATGGTTGAGCATATGTACAGCTCTATGACTTCCGGATATTGTAATAAAAATTTAGTTTTTAACGAGATCTACTAATGGATAACTTTTCCCCTGCAATTTTTACAAGAAAAAACTATATTTTTTAAACCACCTAAATGTTTTCGAATATTTTTTAAACTTATAAAGCAGCACTTTGAAAATATAATAAAACTTTCAACCAGATCGGAAGCAATAACTTCGACTAAATATTCTTCATTGTAGTGGCGAGCGAACGAAAAAGATAAAATTTAACTTCCAACAATTAGGAATATGTTGAGACCAAACAACCCGAAAACATCCGAAGTTAAAATTAACTCTGAAGTCAGTGTAGGTCGATATTAAACTTATTGTGAAATTCTGTATTTTTCTTTTCTGCGTTTTAATATCATTGTACTCTATGTAATTTGCGTTGAACAGCTTTCTAATTTACTTAACGATAAATAAAGGCCGGTAATTCAATATATTTTATGGAATGTACAAATCTGAATTTAATTTCATGTATTTTATATTTAGAAGGCATAATTGAATACCAGGGTAAACATAAGTATTGTAGGTGGCTTTCCAAAAACATTTGAATTCAACAAATATGTAGATGCGGCACTTTGCTACCTAAAATATAAATATTTGTAGACAAAAATGTGAGGTTGGTAACCACAAAATTACTAGACATTCAAATACGTAATGTTTTTAGTACGTATACATCTTAAGCAGAGAGCTGCAAGCATAAGTGTGAGTACGCTGCTCAAATATACCTGAAATTATTTAGCTTCGGTACAAACAGTTATGCATACGAGCGCAACATATTTATTTTATGGTACTTTTTACCGAGTTGTTTCCCAATTGCTCAATACTATTGTACTAAGTAATGCATTATATGCAGCCGTATTATTACATTTTTCGGGTACACCCAGCCATTTGAGTACCTTTCCGAATCAAGAAATCTGCAGACACATTTCCCTGATATTTTCTATTATGAGGCTGTATTGGAGTGAGTGCTTGCTTGCTTTTGGTGACTTTATTGTCGAGCATTAAATTTTATTCTTCGGTGTAAACAGTCGTGTGCTCGGCAGTTGATAAAAATTGGCCATGGAATGTGAATACACCCACAAAAACGAAAATGAAACCGTAAAAACGAAAAGAATAAGAAAGGCATTCGGTCGTACAAGTGGTGCGATTGATTGCGGTAATATAGTATAAGTGTACACAACAACTTTAGCCATTAAGGGGGATTTCTGGCGTGATTTTTTCTGCTTACGCTACTTTTCACAACAAGCAAACATTATATGCATACCTTCTTTGCTTGTTCAATAGCTTGAGCAGAGGCATTCGGGCATATGATTACTACTCTTTATTTTGCTTGCCAAATTCTTGTTGGCTAGTTGGCAAAACGTCAAGTTTGCACAGCCGATGATATTTATTGGCTTACTACAGGGTGGCATGAGAAATAAGTACAACTCATGCATGTGATTGTGCATTTGCTACGAACACAATTAACGAGTGGCCTGTTAACCAGATTAGTTGTAAGCACAAACCACCGCCTCTCAACAATATAATTTTCTGCTCATTTCAACTTATCAGCGCTGTGGCTGCACAACTCATAACAGTAACTATTTTTTTCTCACCAACAAGCAAAAATTCACCAAAACTAAATGCAATGATGGAGCACTGCTAGCCACACACTCAGGCAAAAGTTTGTATATTGCTCACTGCTCACTCTCATATTGCAATAGTTTGCTTACTTTGGTGTAGTTATGGTTTTTAGGCGACGAAAGACAACACGTGCGTTGTCAACCTGAAGCGTTGCCTCTGGTTTATTTGCATGACAGTGTAAGTGTTCTTTGTCAACTTGGCAAAATCTGGCTGCGGTCAGCACAAATTTTATTACTTTGCATGAAAGTTGGTGAACTCAGTGTGCCAGGTGAAAGTGTGTCACTAGGTACAATGTGAAAGTAAAGAAGAGATTTCCATTTATTTTCTATATATTTGCAAATGAAATATTTAAAGATTAAATTTGTTGTTACCGTATTCAGATCATTCATTGATGGTCCCATGGACTTTTTTCCTAAAAATCATGTTAAAATGCATGTAGGGACAAACAAAAAAAAACATTTATAATGTAATATTCGCAATTTAAATCAAATTGTAATAAATTTGTGACAAATGTACTCATGTATAAGATAAAATCTAAACGACCAAACAATATGTAATGAAATAACGGTGTTTATTTACAAAAAACAGCGTATATTAAGTTTGCACGAGCAAACGCAGGAGATTCAACAAAGTTTATACATATGTACATGTATATATATCTATATATAACCAATCAGCGTGACAAGCTGAGTCAATTTAGCCATGTGGGGCTGTCTGTAATTCTGTATATACTTGTATATCACATTTTGAGATATCGACCTGAAATTTTGCACAGGTCTTTTTCTTCCCGAGAGGCTGTTCATTTGTCGGAATTGTCAGATTAATCGCGCTGCATGCACTGACACCTGTTCACAGAGGGTATATTTAAGTAATAATTTCCCAGCTGGCAAAGCAGTACTGAAAAGTTTATACTGTGCTCTGAACCAATGGATTATATTGTGAAATGTATTGAACGAAGGAGTATACTGCAAACGCCTTGCTAAATTCCGTGCAGGCCATATGAGCAATGACGATGTGTGTTGCGTTGCAGCCGAAAACTTAAAAGAACATGAATTTTAATCGGTCAGTCGGACAGCTATATGTTATAGTGACTAAATCTACTTTTGAGATTGAAACATACCCTTGGGCAATAACTTATAGCCAATTTTGTGGAGATATCTTCTCAGATGAAAAATGTTTTTCGCAACCACTTTATTTCGGTCGTTCAGTATGATATGATGATAAAATCTGAACAATTTCTTCCAAAATTACACCATTCCCCTAAACAATAACCCGTGCGAAATTCCGTGAAAATATCCCATCGAATGAGAAAGTTTTTCGTAAAAGCACTAGATCCCGATAGTTCAGATTTTATGCCAGCGATGTGCGATAGTGGTCTGATACTGGCTGTTCCATAGAATAATCAGCTGTTTTTGGAATGTTTTGAGTGTCAAAATCTCCTAAATATGTTGCAAAAAAAACCCCTCCAGAAATAAGTTATGGATCCACCGCTGCTAAGTACATACATATATGTATATATACGAGTATAACAAATTGATCAAACTGGTCAATTTTGATATTGCGATTTCTTAAAAAAAATATTACTATTTTTTTAGTAACTCTCAAAAGGTTGCGACTTTTTTTGTTATTGTCCGCTTTTGTAAATATATACGCTATCAACTTTTTGAGCAAAATTTAGCATTTAGCTCAGATACAAAGCAAGGCCATGTTACCTGTAAACTCGATACACAATAAAATCAAAATAAAAATTCCTAAAGTTCGCTGTTTTATGGCTAAAAGCCTGAATATAATACTTTACTTTACGAATTATTGCCGAAAATTTAACCTGCCTTAATACCTTTTGCTTTTATTTACACTTATTTATAGCAAATGTAATTCGATAGTCCAAAAGTATGAATTAAACTGATAGGAAATTGAATTGTTGCTGAATCTGAAAACACCAGAAAATTTTGCTAAAGTGAACTGCCGGCTTCCTTTATTTTCAAGCAATTTTATTCGCATAATTTTATTGTGTTGCTCTTTCCTTATTTTGCATCCCCAGACGAACACCCCCTTAACTAATCAAGTAGAAGAGGTCATTTTCGAGGCTGTCGAAGCTCTAGTCAACGTTGACGTCACTGCGAAACTTGCAACAGAATATACATATATACATACCTTCACTATAGGCACACATATTTACACATTTAACTCATATGCACTACGTATAAAATAGTTACGTATACGACCTGGCGGCGATAGTGTGGAAATAGCCGTCGATCTTTGACAGACGTTTACCTTTGGCTTTGGCGATGGCGTTCGCGCTGAACTGGCGGCGTATCAAATATGAGCGCAACTTTGTTGAACTTTTAATGGCTCTTCAGTGAAGCTGAGTGAGCACAAAACAAAGTTTCTAAAGAGGTAAACACAAAAATGCATAATATGAATATGGGCAAATTGAAGCTGAAGGTTTGCCGACACTTGACTTAGCATAATGACTGCCAACTTTGGTTTTATTAGCTCGCGAACAAAGAGTGAATGAAAAAGTTAAAAATAAGAGGAAAATCTATAGAAAAAGTAAACCAGTTCAAAGCATATTGAGCTGAGAGCAGCAAGTTACGAAGTTGGCAGTCAGAGCCATACATACCGACACAGTTTTGAGGTTGCAAATCGAAGCCGAAACTACGTTTATACACTTTGCTATGTAAGTTTCTAATAGTTCAGTATTGTGACCATACAAATCACTACTAGTGCGGTTTATTAGAAGCTTCAACAACGTTATGTGCTTTGAGTGGTGGCAAGCGAATGCCAACTGCAAGGTGTGACAGCATTTCAGGCGTAACATTTGACATCAATGTGACGCTTAGTTAAACTTTCACAGCACAGTTAGGCGGCAATCGTGCGACAAATTGCTTTTCAATTTGATTTGTATTGACAAGGAAAATTTATGCAATGGATGGTGTAATTACAAATTGTTAAATAAAGAAAATTGCCTTAAAACTTTCGATTTTTCCACCATTCCATAATAAACCGATTTTGAATATAGCTTTAAACCGTTTGTTTTATTATAAAATATGACTTGACAAACCTTTGCTTAGAGGGTATTATTTGCAGTACAAATGGCGGTCTGTAATTACCTAAACCGCAGCACCGCATATGTTCCACAGACGGGTTTGCGTTATAGTACCGGACCTGGATTTTACGTCATTCAAGGTCTTTCAACTCGGCAGCATTCTTTTAAAATATTTCAGGAATACTTTATAACAACAATAGAACGAACTCTAATAAAAAATAACTCTTTAACGTGTTTGAACTTTTTAAGAGGCCATTGAAACTTAAATTAGCCCCAATACAACATATGAAATTAATTTATTCACAAAATTTCTCATAAAATTGTTTTCTATAGACTATCAAATAGATCTAACAACAAGCATAAAACACCTTCAAACTTGTTATCTCCAAACTTTATACTTGTGAAGAGCGATTTATGATGATCCAATAATCATAAAAATTCTCTTTCAGTACCACGTATAAAACTACTCACCCCCCATGGCCTCAGGCCCAGTTAATGGTGGAAGCATTGGCGAAGTATGCACCATAAGTATTTGCATTTTATCGCCTTGCACGTTCATTCCTGTAACGTAAGTATGTACATAAGTAAGTGTACATTGCTGCGCTCGCAATCAATCAACTTTTTCTCATTAATTTAACACTTACCGCAACACAATTTACTGAGCGCAGCAAAAAGCCAAGTACATAAATCAACAAACTAGTCAATGAAGCAAACCTCTACAGCATACTCAGGCAGCAGTAAATCGAAAACAAAAACAACTATCACCATCACTGTGAGTGCTACTGCATCATCTTATATCAGCAAGACGTTGTTAAGTCTTTATCGGAAATTTATTGTTAAATCGCGTTTATTTGTTCTTTACTCCTACATATTAAATGTTTGCTCTCTCTCAATACAACTATTTCTTTTTCCGTACACGCTGTACGAAAGCTTCTTCGGTTAATGTCGCGTAGCTGTCAATAAAGCAGTCGACTTTGTAATGTGTGATTGATGCTGATGCGCACAGCGTGAAAGTGATGGAGTGCCAGACGACATAACAGTTCAGTGCGAGGGTGAGTGGGAAGAATGTAAGGCACTTGCAGCATAGTTATAGTAGTAGTGCTGCATACCATTTTTTGCCACTTACTTTGTAGTGTTCATAAAATGGCGCTAAAAATGAATTTGCTGATGGTGCTGTGATAGTTAAATTTAGAAATGTAATGGCAAAAATCAAGCCAAATTGATTTTTCTTTTCCAGCTAGCTCTATTTTGGGTTGGTTTTTCGAAACGCATACTTATTCTACAGCCTGGAAAGTGCACACTGACTAGGTTTTCTAATGAGTCCTGGCAGTTGTCCGTCCACTCTCCGTTATTTTTACGAATTAGACCAAACGAGGCGAGGCTTTTTGACAATAGTTTCCTAAGTCTCGCCACCTTGTTAGTCTTTTCAAATCCACTACAAAAGTTTCTCCAGGATTCTCGCTTTTTCCTGCGCACCAACTTCTTGCAGTCTCTTAGAAGATCTTTGTATTCATTTCAACAGTCCTCGCTTTCTGCTAGCTTGGCACAATTGAAACATTGCCGTAATTTACGTTTGCAAGACCCAAGCTCAGGGCATGTGTAGTGAAAATCTGAATTGTTGGTTGCGAACATATAAACCCGGAAATGCAAAAATCTAATAAAAACAGCAAAGTAGAAACTTACTAAAATCGCTTTTATAGAATTAGAGTTGCGTTTCCGGTATTTTTCTTTTTTTTCTGTTAATTACACCAATTTTACAAATTTGAACGTTTTAGACAAAAAGCCTAAAAGGAACTTTAATGACATTCTTTTTGAAGAATTTCGTTGGCAATTCACCAAGAGTAAAATGCAAAAAACTGCTTACGAATATTATATGAATACAAAAAATATGTCCATTAAACGAAATTTTCAACAAATAAACGGTACAAAGAAGCTTAAGAGACTCAAAAATCTTTTAATACCCACAAAAGAGTTCAAATAAAATGAAATTGCCATTTGGTGACAGCAACACGTAATACGGTACTCTTATCACAGCCATGTGCTTTTATGTAAGTATATACATATGTGTATAGAACGCGTCTTCCTAACACTCGTGTATTGCCGAAATTTTGCAAATTTAAGAGTAGACCGAACGTGTATACGAGGCTTAACAAATTTTAAAATTGTTACACACACGGAACACGCTGCACAGGGCACAATATTTCTGTACCTATAATGGTTTTTTGTAATTTAAAAATAAGGTGGCATCAAAATTAGCGGAATGAAGTGAAGAACTGGCCTTTAGCTAGTCCCTGTATAACTAAACTAGAATGACTTACTTCTCTTTGGTTCATTTATTGCGCTACATATCGTTAGGTTTGTTAGATGTCTCAGTAGAGCTAAACGAGATTCTAGTATAATGCTATTATAGGTCAAATTTGACTGATTTCAAAGGTTTTATGATAAAGATACATTCATTTCCGTTTAGCAAATTCCCTTTAATGTTAGTATTTCAGATATTACTTAATGGAATTATCAATTGTGTCCTATAACATAATTTAAATTGGCACACAGAACTATGGAACGACTTATTTATGATATTTGAAAGCTCAAGGCATTGGTATGGGACTCATATCAAAAATGCGTCAATCGGGCTCTGAGTTAAAAGAAGCAATCAAACTAATTCTTCTTCTTCTTTATAGGCGTAGACACCGCTTTTCTTGTTCGCTGTTTGGTGCAAATTGGAGATTCCAAGTGTAGCATGGTCTCTCTCCACATGGTCTTTTTAACGGAGTGGAGGCCTTCTTTTTCGTGGATATTGCGTCGAATACTCTTAGAGCTGTAGTGTTTTCATCCATTCGGACGACAAAACTAATTAAACTAATTAGTAAGCCCTATATTCTGCACCGGCCACGTGAGCACCCAAGATGATGACCTATTGGTTGTCAAAAGAGACTATTTTCGGATAAAAACATTCACAAAGCTATTTTGGATGAAAATAAAATGAGGTTGCCTGAAATGACTGATACGCTAAAAAGTCCCAAGAAGCACCGACGTTTTCGAACCAAATTTTGTTGAGCGATGAGGCTCATTTCTGGCTTATTGGGTATTTAAGCAAGCAAAATTGCCGCTTTGGCACGAAGAGCCACCTGAAGAGATTCAAAAGCTGCTATTTTATACAAAAAAAAAAAATAACAGTTGGCTCGGTTTGTGAGAACGTAACCGTCAATGGCGACCGATATCGCGCCATGATTACCGACTATTCGAAGCTTAAAATCGAAGCTCATGATCCCTCCGGCATTTGGTTTCAAGAAGACGGCGCCATTTCACACACATCGCATCAAGCAATGGATTTATTGAGAGAACACTTTGATGAGCAGATAATTTATTTCTTGACGATATGAGAAAATATTTAAGGTTCGGCTGCGCACATTCTTTGCACTTCCTTACTCGTTTTGTAAATTTTAATGCATGTATTCGCCACTATGTTGACATGTATAAAACATAAGTCAGTGCCTTATCGCACACTTTTAGTGAATATATTTTTGGTAAATACCACCATATGTTGTGAGTCACGTGTTGCTGACGGACAGTATGTCCCGCATGTAAGCGAGGCTACATATCCTGCCGCTTTGTAAAGTGAACACAACGCCTCCACAAATACATATACACGGAGTCTGTATACGGACGGCTACGTGTTTGTGGCATTATTTTGCGTACAGATTGCAGTGGTCAGATTTAATATGAAGAATGCTCATGTGCGCGGACATATTTGGCAAAAGGAGAGTATGAATATATTGCGAGTATTTCTATCCACGTAAAGGACACAGGGAATAATAAAGTAGTTGATAACGCAGCTTACGTGCACTTGCCACTTTTCACTGGTAATATGTATATGTTTGATTTTGCAAGATTTTCTCTTGAAAAGAATATAAATAATATTTAAAATTTATGCTTCATACCAAAATAAATATTAAAATTCCTGCAATTTTTAATTTTCGCAGCTCAGATATTGAATAACAGATTTTTTATTTAATATCTCATATTTAATATCGCGAAAGTAGCAACGATATGCATGAGTTCTGTGGAACGGAAGAGCTTAATAACCAAAATTTTCTCAAAAAGTCGTATCAGTAAAAACTTAGAACTTTGTACGTTAGTGTTTTCCAACGAATAAATCTAATAAAGCAAGTAATAATGATTCAGATCATTAAAAAATTTTCAGGACGTCATTAATGAAATTCTCGAATAAACAGAGTAATTGAACAATATACTCGTGTTATATCTACACATCTCCAATTTTCTCGATCATTTCCACATTAAGTTAGTATACATTTCGTCTGAAATCTCTTTTTAATATAGAATCGAAAACTTACATTTTCCGTACAACCTTGCCAAGTATTTTAATGCCGAAGTAATGCCAGTACCAGTACACCAGCTGTCCCATTTCACTCACCTGCAAAGAAATTAGGAAGAGAAGAGAATTTTTATTTGTGTATGTTAGATAAGGCATATGTGTAAGTGAAAATCGAAATTTAATTTGAAATAAAACTACAGACTTCGGCTTGCAGTTCTCGTGCTGAAGCACAGCGATCCTAAGGTTTTGGCTTCCAATGAAAATACAGGGTAAATCCACAGTCCTTTTAAATTTGAAGTAGTTGTTGTAGCGACTCAAAATCTTCTAGTCTCTAAAGATACAGGTATAATAACAGCTTGTGGTATTTAAGATCACAACCGTGGCAACAAAATTTATAATACAATTTTACAAACTTTTTCTTTCTTTGATAATAAAACAACCTTTCAATAGGAACGCTACAAAAGTAGACCGATAGGGACAGCAAACGACGCCATATTTTTTCCGCTCTTTTGACATTTCTCTTCACAAAGATTTGCCATTTCATCATGGAATAATCCAACAACAAGTCGAAATTATTCAAAGCTACTACCGAGATTCGGAGTCAGTGGCCTCAACTTTAAGAGCGCTACGTTCAAATTATGGTCGTCAAAATCGTCCTGTCAAATCAACAATTGAGCATCTAGTGGAATATTGCTGTCGCTAGCGCATCAATTGAGGAAGACCCAAATCAGTCTTTCACAGGTCGTACTCAAGCGTTGAGCAGCTCTGTGACGTCGTTGCGGCGAATTTTGCGAAAAGATCTTGGCCTACATACTTACAAGATCAAATTGACGCAGGAACGGAAGCCACTTGACCACCAGAATCGTTGTGTGTTGGTGAATTGGGCTGAGCAACCCTTAAAAATGATCCAGATTTTCATTGAAAAATCACCTTCAGCGATGAGACTAATTTCTAGCCGAATGGCATCATTAAGCAAAATATGCATTATTGGTCGGGCAGCCATCCACATGTACTCCATGAGTCACCATTGCATTCCGAAAAACTTACTGTTTAGTGCGGTTTATGCGCCGGGGGCGTCTTCGGGCCGTACTTATACCGAATACCGTTTATTGATAACCGAATATTTTTGGCCTGAATTGGATGATATGGAATTGGACAATATGTGGTTCTAACAGGAAGACGCCACAAGCTACAGAACGAATGTCACAATCGATTTATTGAAAACCACGTTTGAAGTACGTGTTATCTCACGAAATGGTTCAGTCAATTGGCCGAATCGGTCGTGCGATTTGACGCCGTTAGACTATTTCCTTTGGGGCTATGTCAAGTCTATGGTCTATGCCAACAAATTAGCAACGATTGAATATCGAACGCAAAATTGCAGCAATATCGGCCAATTTATACTTGAAACCCATCGAAAGCGCTCTTATTGAAAAACCCGTTAATTTTATAATAATTTAAGGTACACAACTAGTGTGGACTTTTGAAAAAATCATTATTTTCAGATTTCGATAGTTTATACTTTCAAAAATAACATACTAAATTTCAAGTTGATATCTCACATGATTTTTGAGTTACAACCTTTTAAAATGTACCCAGTCGGTGCCATCGGTTCAATAAATTCAAATTACTTATCCTTAAATATGTTTTTTCGAAACAACATTTTTTGAATTTGCTGCAGTGATAACTAACTGATCATATGACATATGATTTGCCGCCACCTGGTCCTTTATAATTCTACATAGGGTTTTCGATTTCTTCAAATATCAAATTTTGCTAGTCCAAAAATTACCAAATTTGGGCTAAAATTCAACTTTTTTAAATCCACGCTACTTTGTCAAATTTCGATAGAATATCTTCTAGTTTAACGATAAATTTAATTTTTCGGTTTTATCCGCGGAGAAGGCCGCAATAGTTTTTTTGGTCATCACACTAGGTTTGCCCTTAAAAATAAAATTTTATTGAGTATGTTCATAAAAGTAAGAAATGTTTACCACTTTAGCCATTTATTACATTAAAATGTTTGGGCCCACCCTGTACTATGGTCAGTTCATTAAGTTTGAGCACTGTCGGCTAACAGCAAGAAAGGTGCTGCTATGGCAACATTAAGGAAATGTGTACTAGCAAAATTAAATTAAAAATATGTTGCGGAAGTAATTGAAAAACTCGTGAAGGTGTTCACAAATAAATTGTTTTTACATAAGTACATAAGTATGGACATTTATTATATGGTGCATTTCAATTTAATTTTCAAATTAATAAAACTGGAGGAAAATCTTTCATTTGGCTTTCATTGCTTAGGTCTATAAATTTCATATTATCAAAATTATAAAAATGTCTTGGATATTCTAGTATTCTTTATTAAGAAAATGTGTTCTTTTGTAGCGTTTTATAATTTTCATACCAACCATACTTGAGTAGTAAGGCAAGAATTTTCAAAATTTATATTGTGATTGACAACCGGCAATTGTGCGAAGTCAATTGATTAGTATATTTTATTACCATGTTTTTAAATAAAAGTATTTGATAAATATTTTGACAGATCCTGTTCAAAAATCCAATATTAATCTGTTACTCTTGATGCATTTAACAACGAAACTGCAAATTAATTCAAATCTACCGCAAATCTACGAAGTATAACAATTTTAAATTTCAATTAGTAATAAATAACAGTTTTCTGGGTATTTCAATATACCACATGGGCTACCATCATAATTTTGCCATTTTCTGACTCCACCGCACAGTTAATTTATATTCCTACGCAGTTCTGAAAATTTGTTCATACCGACCACACGGTGGTAAATTAAACGAAATTTATTTGGCTCCAATATGTATTTATGTATGTACCTATGTACAAATGTGAACATGTGTTGGCCGCAACACTCCAGCGCTGACTTTTGCAGTCGATTTGCCGAACATTAGAGAAACAAGTATTCACCTTGTGGAAAGGCAATATCAGACAGCACATCTGACGTAGGTAAACATATGAGAAATGCCTTGAAGACATATCCGATTTTAATTAAGTGAAACGCTGTGGTACGAAAACCCAAGCAACACAAACAAACACACACGCGTGCACCTAGCATGAAGCACCATTGCGTACGGTAAGCAAAAGAGAGGATATCTATTTGACCAGTATTTGTTGCTTGCAAACAGACTGAGCTCAAATAAATTGAGTGCGGACTATTTGGCCAGGTCTCAAGGCAAAATATATCTTGAAATAAACGGACGCTCATTTCGTCGTTTGTAATGCTTACTTACATATGTATTGATGTATGTACATATCTACATATAGACTAATATTGTTTGTGCGAGAGTGTGAGCTTTGGCTTTTCCTTCAGGTTGCCAAGTACAAGCACTTGGTACCTTATGTTTCTAACTACCACAAGCGATATGGTGAAAATTTGGAAACTTTTATTTTCTTTCCGGTGCCCAATGCACACCTTTCCTTCTTCCTTATAATGCTTGTAGGCCACAGATGCAAACAGTATACTAAGTTATATGTATACATATGTATGTAATCAACATTGTGCTAGTAAGCAGTACAATAATGGGCTGATAAAAGCAAGCAATCTCCATCGGTTGTTAGGGACAAATAGCAAAAATTGCCAAACAACGCTCGTGGCTATTTGCATCGGTCGATTTTCGTTGCCTATTTGCTTTGCGATTGGCATCAGTGTAAAGTCAAATCGAAAATTGGCAATGTAAGTGCAGAAATTGAGTAGGCCACATACTACATATATATACATATATACCAAAAATAACAACAACATGTATTCACATTATTTGAATAAGAGGAACTCTGTGCAAGAGGGATAACAAATTGGGTAGGCAAATAAACAAACAAAGGATGGGTATGTGTGCTGAAAGTCAAGCTGAATTAGGAAAATGGCAAAAAACCACTACATACAAATGTAAGTACACATGTACACTAGGATTATATTCATTTGATTTTCCGCAGAAAGTGAAAGCCCATACGGCAAGGTAAAGTGACTGGGAAGTAATTGCTTGAGCATCATCTAACACTTCCGTATCAATAGCAAGTAGACACACATATTTACAGTTTGTCTTTCAAAACTGTCGAACAGCTTTTTAATTGAGTTGGAGTCCTTCCGCAATTCTTATGGCTTCACTGCACGTTAACGGAAAATATTTTAGAGAAATTTGAGTGCAATCGCTGGGATATTTTGACGGGGAAGCTTAGAGAGGCTTTAATACGCTGAAGCCAACCTGACCCCCAGAGAGAATCATGACTGCCAAAGTACTAGCGGTAAGTAATACTTCGACGAAGTAATAGGACTTGATATATAATAGGAAACTAGGCTATGAACTGACTATCTCCCAATATGCTGATCATAACTAATCTTAATATTTCGCTGACAGCTTTCCATTTTCTAGAAATATCACATAGTAGGACAGTCAAGATTATTCTTAAGAACCCAATACATTGAAAATACACGTCTTTAGAGTTTTCACTTCACATTATATACGTGGCAGCTTTCAAGGCACACAAGTCCACTGAGTAATTGGAATTTGTAATAGCTGATAACAGTTTAGCGGTGTGCCATCTTTTGGATGATCTTCTTTGTTATATTAAGAGACCCATTAGCATAACTGGATATGATTTAAGAACCGCATTGCTGTGGATCTACTAATAATAGACTAATAGACTGCTAAGCTTGCAAAGCTCTTTGCTCTCCTGCGGTCTGATCTTCGGCCAGGTGTAGGTGTATTGGTCCTACTTGCTGCGGTGTAACGAATAATAAATCAACAAAAGCTCTAGAGGTTATTCTCGATAACCGTCCAATACATATTGAAGTGAATTATGCTGAGCCGGCTAATAGTTTTAGTTCATTGTAGCCAGACTAGACGTCACTGCAGACATGGGTACTCGACCTTGTTAAAAGAACTCTTCAAAATCGGCAATGCGACTGAGAAAAGGAGATCCACGATTAAACAAAACGGTGTTATGCCCCAGTGGAAAAGAATGAACCAATGATAGGGCTTTTGCTCTAACCAGCAAACCCATAAGCCTTTTAGCGGACAGCCCAGCGAAAATTAAGGCTATCAAGCGCCAATACTAAGTCTCACTGCATTAGGTTATGTAAGCAGGCAATAAGTAGACTCTCAGTAGGTAACTAGGTTAATGTAATCGGGGTACACAGTCATATAGGAATAGAAGGAAATAAAGAGGCAGACAAGTTAGCCCGTTCAGCGGCAGCTGGGAAAAATTTCTCTAAGCTGTCCAAGACCATTCAGCTTCTTCAAAGGTTGTTTGAAGCAATGGACCCTGAAGGAACACTTCAGATCTTTGGACACTAGCAACACAGGGCATACCACAAAGTTGCTTTGGGCAGCGGTAAGGATGAAAAAACCAAAAAGCTTCCACGTCCAAGTTAAAGGGGACTTAGAAATATTGTAGTGGTCATCACAGGGCACTTAGCTTTAAGGTCAAAAAATTTAAAAAGACGAATCGGCGGCTTGTTGAGCGTGCACGGAAGATGTGGAACACTATCTTTGCGAATGACCAGCTTTCAGCCGAATGAGAAGGTAAATATTTTACAGCACACAATGCTCCAAATTAGGAGAGAAGGAGTAAAAAACGGTAAGGTTTAATATCTACGAATGTTAATTTGGAGCAAAAACTTGTCTACATGTATGACTATATTTCTAACGGTGATCACACTATAAAGTACAAAACTAATTGCATTGGCCATAGATAACGACCTACAACCAAACAAATAAAGACTAACAGATCTATTGAACTCAGTGTTCCAGATGTTTGTTGTCTGTTTGTTCGAAGTAAGCCATTCCAGATCCAGGCAGCTCACTGTGTGGTGAGGCAGCTCCCATGTCTATCCAATAAAGATGGTCAAACAACGGAAAAAGCATCACGAAGAGACGATGCAGAATGTCGTAACAAGCAGCAACAAAGCTTTTGAAGCGAGAAAGAAAAGTTGATGGCGTGAGCATACATACATACATATGAGTGAGTACCCTTGATAGTATATCGTCATATGTACATATATACAATGTACATACGATCGTATACACAATATGAAAATGCCGTTATTTGCAATTGCATATGCACATGAAAAGAAGTATTTACTTTCGTGTAGTCCAACAAATGTGTAATTGCTGTATGATGTCGGTTTATTACAATATGCATCGTTTGTGTACCCACACATAAATGAAATTGGCGTAAGTATATAAAAACTGTATGCTCCTCGTTGTTGTTTACTATATTCATTGTTTGTAATGTAAATGGTAATGTGCCAGTGAATCGTAAATAACTACTGTGTGAGTTTTATTGAGAATTAAAAAAGGATACGATGCTACCTTCTGCTCTCACTTTCTCTTTATGAAGCGAAATGTATTTAAAGTCATTATTACTACTTTTTATATAGTTTATAATAATTGACAACATCCGGCATTCTTAACTGCTTCATTGAAAGGAACGCTGTTATGGTTTACAACTTAGCACCACTTAACTTGATTTTTAAAACTTATTATAATCCATATTAATATACATAATACAAGGTCTGCCGCAAAAGAAACAGAACTTTTTAAATAAAACTGTTTCTGGTGGCGCCACCTATTAATGGGTATATGAAATAAAAAGTTTGTTCTCTTGTTGACATTTCGTAAAAAATTTAAGACAATTGGATAACTACAATCGATGTTATCGATCAAAAAGTGGCAGCAGCTTTGGTCATCGATCGTAAAATGCAAAGAGCAAATATTAAATTTTGTTTTAAACTTGGGAAAACGTTTACTGAAACATTTCAAATGATGAAAAAAGTTTATGGTGATCAGTGCCTATCTCGTAGTAATGTGCATGAGTGGTTTAAGCGATTCCAAGAAGGTCGTGAGGACCTCTGTGACGATCAGAAGTCGGTCGTCTTCAGAAGTCAAAAATAAAGACAATGCTGATTTGTTTTTACGATTTCGAGGGTATTGTACACCGAGAGTTCGTCCCTTTTGGCCAAACGATTAATGCTGTGTTTTATCTTGGTGTTATGAAGCGTCTTTTGTCACGCATTCGTCGTGCTCGACCACAATACCGTGAGACAGGGCCCTGGCGCCTGTTGCACGATAATGCGCCGTGTCATCAGTCGACGCTTGTCACTAATCCCATATTAACCATTAATCACTCACCATACTCACCTGATCAGGCACAATGTGATTTTTACCTATTTGGAAAACTTCATTTGCCCATGAAAGGACACTGGTTTCAGGACATTTCAGCTATCCAAAAGGCGACGACCGATATTCTCAAGAGCATTCCGAAAAATTACCTTAAACACTCATTTGAAATGCTAATTGACCGGACTAAACGCTGTATCGAAGGACAAGGAAACCACTTTGAGTAAAAAAATATAACTTTTGAAAAATATTAATTTTTTGTTGTTTTTTTAACAGTGCTGTTTCTTTTGCGACAGACCTTGTATCTCAACCTGACAAAGAATTTTTTGTTGAACTTTAATAGTCTTATATCAGCTATTAATTACATTGTGATGTAAATATGCCTTCAGCTAAAATTGGTTGGACTTCGTAATATCAAAAAGGTGTTTCTAAGTTGAGTTGTTTTATATACACTAATTTAAAGTTGCTTTATAGGGGCAGTAGGCGCGGCTGCACCCGATTTCACATCACGGATTTCGAAATAATGTTTTTAGTTAAATCTTGTTGAATTTGACTAATTCATGAGAAGAACTTTCGTATCCTCTCGTTTTAAAAATTTGGTAATGGTTATGGCATTTTATAGATTTTCGATGAATATTAATTTGTGGGAGTGGCATTGTTCCGATTATGGCCATCTACAATTCAGGATGCCTTACATTTCACATCGTCTTATATATTTATAACGATTTCGTTCATAGGTTCATACTTATATACCAGAGAACCGGAGAACCGCAATGAGTAATACATTTTTGCTCGACTCCAGCTTATTCTGTCAGTTTCATTCAGGTACACGAATCGAACGGTTTGTCTTCAATTCAGTGACAAAGAACAAACTTGAATCTGTAGCGATCAGTTTAAAACAGTTTATACAAGCAGAGATACTTAATAGCCTCAATAGCCTTTTTGACAAATCACCCCTGAACAAAGCTTAAAAATTTTTGAACTTTGTTACGAAAATTCACGTTCTGCGAAGAATGTGTTTCGCGCGTTTCGCTCGACTTACATATGTACATATAGTCAACACAATCGGCCTACTGAGCATACTTTTTGCAACAAATTCAACCATCTTGGGACCTAGCTATTATTATTGGATAACATTTGACCGAATAGACCACGTCCAGTACTCAGTGAGCAGCCGTAGCTGAAAGTTTACACGAAGACTGTGGAGAGTCCATTCTGCGTCGTTCGCAGCAACTCGGACTGACATATTAACCGACCTGGAGCACTTTACTTCGACTTCTTAAGTTGTAAAAGATACAAAATACAGCTTGTGCAAGAACTGAAGCTGGTCGATCTTTCCAAACGATATCGCTTCGCTTTATGGGCTCTTGAAAAGTTCCAAGAAGATCCAACGTTTTCGACCGAAATTTTGTTCAGCGCTGAGGCCCTTTTCCGGTTCAATAGGTATGTAAACAAGCGAAATTGCCGCATTTGGGGCGAAGAGCAACCTAAGGAGATTCAAGAGCTACCATTTCATACAGAAAAAAACGTTTTAGTGTGGTTTGTTGGCCGGTGGAATGATCGGTCCGTATTTCTTCAAGAATGATGCAGGTGAGAACGTAACCGTCAATGGCGACCTATCTATCGCGTCATGATAACCGACTATTTGATAAATAAATTCGTCAGTTATCAGTCAAAATGCTCGAACGAGTTATCGAAAATCGGGCTAAACGGCTGGACCATCTCAGACGCTACGGCGGCCAATATTTGAAAGAGAACGTTTCCAAAAAATATATGCCAAAGAGTGTTTTTAGGAATAACAATAAAAATTCCTCATTAAATTTGAAGTTTTTGTGTTTTTTTCTTTAAACAAGTAGGGAACCTCGAAATGGATCACGGTTTACATTTACATGCTTTAGAATCATACTCATATTTGTGTGATTGAAATGATCGACAGTCTTCGGGTTGTATATTATATCCAATATTATAATCAATAGCAGGATTTCCTAGAGTATTTGTTGTACACATGTACATGGCTATATATAAGGTGGTTTCCAAAATAAACAGAACCTTTTGAATATAGCGCCCCTTGGTGGCGCCCTCTATATGGTGTCTCGTGCGTTAGAATCTGGTATCTTTACCGATTGTCCAGTGAGATTTTTATGACATTTGATTGATTGGAAGTGAAGTTATTGCGTTTTGAGTGTCAGTATGTTTGTGTTATCGGTGCGAAAATGAGCTTCGAACAAAGTTGGTAAAACTTTTACCGAAACATTTCACTTGATAAAACAAGTTTATGGTCATGATTCCCTATCCTGTAGCAGAGTGCGCAAGTGGTTTCAACGTTTTCAAAGTGGTCGTGAGGACATAAATGACGATCAATATGTAGGCCAATCAAAATCCGTGATCACTGGAAATTCCATCGAAACTGTGCGTGAATTCATCAAAAGTCAGCCGAAATCATCATTGAAATTCATGGAAATGGAATTGAACATCTCCAAAACATCGATTTATCGCATTTTGACTGAACATTTGGGCTTACGATAGTGGGCATACATTTATGGCGGTGTATTCGTGCAATTGATGACATCCGTGCGTTTGTTCTCTGCTGGCAAGAACAATGAGATGTGGCTAATTTCGAGAGAGTTTGAAACTCTTTTGGTTCATTCCCTTCTATAGTCTCATCACAACTCCAACTATGTAGCTGCACTACTCTTAACCCATCGGCGGTAGTGGTTGCTTGCTTAGTCACTTTGTGACTTTTAGATTTCTCAATTTCACCTTAACCACATTTCAACTTTTGTCAAGGAACAGTTTCAATACATGACTCGATTTGAGCTCAAGTTATTGCTTGCGCACGAACTTCGATAGTTTTCGAATACTTCTCAATTAGTAGAACTAAAAGATGCTAAGATATCTCCCTGATACTACGAAAACGCTTTTTTTTAATTTTTATACAAAATAAAATGATCAAAAGAAATAGTTTTTAGGAAAAATTAATGAAATAAGCAAGTATTTAAGTATTTTATATCGTTACCCTATTTAAGAGCAGCTTTCTGGAAAAATCGCTGTTTCCTTTGCTTAAATATTCCATGGTTTCCCGGTAGTGCGAATAACGTACATTTGTGTTTAAATGTAAATACCGACATGTGCATGCCTTTGTAACATGTGCTCAAGCATTTAGGAGCTGATCTCAGTGCAGTTTTAATAGCTAATGCTTGTTCGAGTAATACCCCAAAAAATATAATAAAATGTTGTATGACATGCAAAAAGCATACATAAGAAAACAAAAATGGACATAAAATGTCACGAAAACATTTTAATCAGCTTAAGCACTTAGGATTTCGTATTTGTTAGGCTAAAATCCGAATACGACATAAGCTCTCATATTGGGCCAAAGCGCGCTTTCACAGACCAGGCGCCTCACATACGACAAAAATGCGCATTTGGCTATGTTTATATGGAGATGTGGACATATACCTACATATTTATATATTACTGTATGTACATACATATGTAACATTTATGTATGTATGTGCTATGCGTGTAACTTTTGTTTTCCGCAGCAGTGAAGCCATGAAAGTGGTCTAAAGCATACTTACATGTGTACACATACATATGTGTACTGTACGCATGTTTGCACATATATTTTAGTAATAAATAGAGTTTAAGTTGGTAAAAAGTACGTAATGTAGTGCTGAGAATTGATTTTTAGATACTTCCACAAATGTTGTAGACAGATTTTCTTTCTATGACTATATACAAGGTGCGTTCCAAAGTAAACAGGATCTGAATCTAGGGCCCCCTGGTGGCGCCATCTACTTATATTTCGACTATGAATGTCCTATCTTTATCGATTGTGCACTGAGAGTTTCATGACATTTCATTGATTGGAAGTGAAGTTATTGCGTTTCAAGTGTCAGTATGTTTGTGTTATCGGTGCGAAAATGAGCTTCGAACAAAGAGACAATATTAAATTTTGTTTTAAAACTGGTAAAACTTTTACCGAAACGTTTCAATTGATGAAACAAATTTATGACGATGATTGCCTATCCCGTAGCAGAGTGCACGTGTGGTTTCAACGTTTCCAAAGTGTGGGCCAATCATAATCCGTAATCATCGGAAATTCCATCGAAACTGTGCGTGAATTCATCAAAAATCAGCCGAAATCATCATTGAAATTCATGGTAATAGAATTGAACATCTCCAAGACATCGATTTATCGCATTTTGACCGAACAAATTAACTGACGACCAAACATTGCTCAGAATACAACATTCGAAGAACGCTTCTGATTGATTATTTGACCAAAAATCACATTTTAACCATTAACCACTCCCCGTATTCACCTGATATGGCACCGTGCGACTTCTGCCTTTTTCGGAAAAATGCATTTGCCTATGAAAGGAAAGCGTTATGCAGACGTAGAGGCCATTCAAAAGGCTTGCACGGGCATACCGAAAGGATGACGTTTGCTTGAAAACTAGTAAGCTGAAATATTATAGCAATATACAGAGTCTAAACTTGAAGAATAAATCCATAATCGCAATAAAAATAAATATACTTAATTTGGACGTTTTCAATATTGCTTTTATCAAATTAGCATTAACATGAGGCTCCCATAAAGCTTTCTCAACCAGCAAAGTATAAATAGTGATTTATTTAGATATTTTATCTTAAGCTACAATAAGTAGTATACGTTGTACTGTGAACATACTTTAGGTAGTTTACTAACAAAGCACTAGTTAGGTTTCGTTAGTTAAGGTCAGGTAAATAGGCTGATTTGTCGTGAGTTAACGAATAATCACACTTGAGCAATTAGAGACGTCTATCCCTTGTGATGCTTAGAACAACTAGGTTTAGATCAAAAGACCGTCGCGTATCGACAAAATCATCTATCAGTTCTATTGCTGACCAACGCTTGCTGATCTCGCGCGAGACCCATAGATCCAGCGCCAGAGTGTACGCAGACAGGGAACATCTGCTGTGGGGAAGGGTGTCCTTTGTAGCGATCTCATAGACATTACAAATTCCGACGGTTTTGTGGTGGTCAGGCAGTGAGATCATGGACTACTTGAGTAACTTTAAGCTCACTGTGAGCAAGCTCAAGGTGTCTAGTAACTTTGCTATCGGAGCGCAAGCAAAACTCCATAAATAAGCCTCACTTCGGTTGCTGCCTTGATGACTGGCACTTCTGCTCTTGTCAGAAAACTCCCACCCCAACTTTCCCCCACCAGCCAGCTAATCACCAATTTAAATGAAAACTCATTATTTGAGCAAATGCTTTTAGTCTTGCACATTTAAAGGTGAGATATCACTTAAAACAAATATGAAGCTTAACTCGTTGGAACCTTTTAAATCTTTCCACTTGCAACTATAAAACGCTTGCCAAAAATATATTAGATTTATTTTGCAAAAAACTATCGCCATATGCCATAATTAATAGAGACATTTAAATGTGCCAAAAACTACTTGAATATGTTTTGACCATCCGGTGACTGTGCTTCCTGTAGTCAGAGACCAAGGGTACGAAAAACTTTTTTGGCAAACTTCGTTGATATTCATTGCCAAATTAGATCCATCTCTTAATGAATGTACGGTTGTTTAGTTTACTGTAAAATTAGCATCAAAATGCTTTTAATTTTTTAGCAAAATCAACGTTCTTTAATACCTAATAGAATAGCAGTAATCAAAATAAATTTTGTTTACTATAATTTTGTCTAAAACTCTATTAGATGAGACTTGAAATTATGAAAAAAGGCGATGAGCTTTAATTATGGAAATCGCTTTTTCACTGAAATGAAAAAATAAAAACTACATATTTCTGTTTCATGACTTCGCAAAATCTGTCCAGAATATTTTTAATTAAGTTAACAAAATCATATTCTAGTAACCTTCAGGGCTCACGAAGTTCATTTGAACTAAGCTGCGCATTCAAGAGAAAGCAACGCAAGTATTCGGCAGCTGTAAGCAGATGTAGGCTCAATGTCATTTGCTCATGGCTGGTCAAGAAAACCAAGTTCAAGTATCTTACAACTAATTGGAGAGAAAAAAGTTTGGCAAAACAGTCCTATTATAAATGCTGTTGCTTTGTGCAGCAAGGTCGGCCCGGGGGTATGTCCGTGATTCATTTCCTTCTGTCTTTATTTAATTTTCCATTTTTAATGCAAAACTTTTCAGTGTCATGCTCATGCCACTAAAAATAAAGACAAACAGTATTGCTAGAATGCAAACTTAAAAGAGCATTAAAGAACCTTTAAAATGGCGACCAAATGCTCATATTTTAGCCCACTCGAAACACTTCAAAATTCTACATTCTTTGTACTACATACATATATTAGTATATATATTTGAGTACAACGAAACTTCCTACTCAAACTGCCACATCTATATGCACTCTTCAATATTTCTTTTTTTTTATTATTTTTGTGTCTAATTTTGAGTAAACAAATTATAAAGCACAATGTAATATGACATACCGCACCATCATTGCCGTCAGTCATTATAAAAGTCCACTATTTATTATACAATGAGAAACGAAAGAAAAAGTCATGACGAACTTCAGGCTGAATAAAGTGCAAAACAGACCACAAAACTGCTGTCAATGCAACAATATCATTTAAACTTCAGTTCAACTTTCCTTCAAGTGACTTTGCTTTGTTTTCTTTACATTGTCACTACTTTCCATTGACACATTGTGTCTCTGCGCTCCCTTACTGCGCTGTGACAATGATGATTGCCTTTGTATTGTTGGTAGCATCAACATTTTGCTGATAAGCGGGAGCAAGCGTAAGGTCCCAGAAGCTGAATGTTGTCAGTCACATTCCATTCGCTCATTCCAGACTCTTGCTCTTACTTAGTCTTGGTGATGGCTCATTATTACTGCAGCACGTGGGTGGCGCTTTTCTTGACAGATCAGATAAGAATATTTATAATGCCTTCGTTTAGCGATTACTTTAGAACATAGATACCCTTAGATGCAATACTAGTTGTATCATATTATGATAACCATGTAAATGTATTAGGTATTGGTATTTTAATTAAAAACTCAGAGTTACATAACACCAAGTTATCGATCTTGATTTGTACTGTGAACTTTTATGCCATAGAATTTAACAAAATATCCAGATAATGACTATTTTAACCACTATTTTGTTAGTCTATGAACTCAAAGTTATTTTAACGTTAAACAAAAAAAAAGGTGCGTGGAGTCCCTACGCGAGGAAGAAGTTATACTTCTTAGTGATATTCAGAAATGCATATCATTTTGTATGAAAAAAACTAGAACATTTATTTTTATTATGCACATTTTATAAAGCAAAGTCTAAATGAAGGAATTTTTACTCGGAAAGTAGTTCTGTCTCTTCGTTGCGGAAGGGAATATGCAGCGTAACCATCTCTCTTTTGTACTCTTCGAATTGGGTTGTCATATTATAATTTGTATATCTTATATCATGGTGTTTAGTCAATTTCTTGTATTCATTATTGGCGTTGCATTTGTATTGCGCACAAAACTGGGCCAAAGTAAAATAAATTGTCTTTTTATTTTTCTTTGCAGTTTTTCAATAAATTTAAATAAGTTTCTTAATAAATTTAAATAAGTTTCTTAATAAATTTAAATAAATTTAAGTAAATTTACATGTATTTTCATTTATATTTAATTATCAATAAATTTTTTTAAAATTATTTGCCCTAGTTGTCCATTTTATTTTCTCATGCATTTCAGTCGATTTTTTTGTATAGAAATTTGACCGGCGTAAAGAAAATGCGAAACAATCATACATATATTATGTCGTTTGCACATTTGTCTCATTTGTCCGTCTTAAGACAACGCCACGAAATGTCAATAGTTGCTGGTGGTAAGCACATAAAAAGTCGCAATGTGAACGCAGGTTCGAGTCTCGACGGACTTAGTCTTTAATTTTTGCATTTTAACATCGTAATACTATGCTAATAAATATTTTTTCTTACTAATAGAAATTAAATTTATAACAGCAATATACCTAATTACATATACATAATATTGCTGTGATAAATTTAATTTCTATCCTAATATATGTACATATACATAATATTGCTGTGATAAATTTAATTTCTATTAGTACGAAAAATATTTATTAGTATAGGCGATGGTTAATCATCTTTCTATCCTATTTGTGTATCTGCACATGCCCATGAATGTATGTATACGCATGCCGCGTTCAGAAATTCAAAGAACTCGCACAAAAAAAAAAGAGAGATGAAAGAAATAAAGTCACATAAAATAGTTGGGAATTCGCAAAAATGGAAGACAAATGAAAGAAAAATAAATACATAAGCGTACTGTACTTATTGACCGCATTATTTTTGCGTAAAACCTTGGAATTTATTCATTAAAATCACCACTCAGAAGTCGTTTTATCCGTTGTAAGCGAGCGATTTTCGAAGAAACATCATTTCTAATATGCCACAACACAATATTAGAAATGAAGTTCTTAAACCTCACGCTGTCAAATAAAACGATATACCTCGTCATCGCGGAAATGATCCTGTAAAGTATAGCCTTAATTTTTCAACGACCAACGTAGAGTATTTCAACCAAAATATACGCAAAATAGTTAAGAATTCGCAGAAATGACAAACGAAAGAAAAAGAAGTTTCATCATGATAAGCATCTCATACATATGCGCAGCAGCAAGGGAAAGAGAGATTTTGGTAGTGTTGGTGGTACGGAAAAGTTACGACGAGCACGTACATCCCAACAGATTAATTTTTAATTGAATATGTCACCAACCAAAAATATTTTACAAAAACCAACAGCATAAGCTGGCAACATTGTGTTGTTGGTAGAAAAGCCGAGCTTGCCGAAAGAAACAACAAACGATCGCCGATTGTCACCGCTTCGCTTGCTGCTCGAACATCTTCACAGACAAGGTTGCGTAGATTCATATTGAGCAAGGTTGCGCAACCTGAAGTATAACTTCAAAGTAAAACTTCAAAAAAATTTTGGTAGCACCGAGTCCAGGAAGCACCAAGATAATATGTTTCATGGCATCGTGGTAGTCAGAAAGCACTGTTTCACAGCTTTTAATTATTATTACTTTAAACTTTGGAGATGTCGAAAATCAATTTGAAATACCCCAGCTGTTGAGCAGTTGCAATTACCGAAGATGTCTAATATTACTTTATTAATTAAATCCACCATTTTAAAAGCCACGCTTTCGAGGAGCGTAACGCACCTGCTTGTGCATTTCTTCCTTATGTCTTCTTATGTTGCCGTAATAATGCAAATATAAGTATATTTCCTTGCGTAACGCGGTGTGACTTAACATTCACCGGAATGCTGTCATAATTTGCAATTAAGCAGTAACTATCAGGGCAACAAAAGCAAACGACAGAAGCACAAAAACAGCGCGGGGGAAATTCGATAAGCAGCGGAGACGAGTACAGTTTTGTGTTCAACAATTAATTTGCAAAAATTGTGTAGCAACTGAGGAAATGAGTGGCGCACAAAAAGCAAATGAAGGAAATACTTTTCGTTGCTTTTTCTTGCGACATACTCCACAAAGTCTATGTAGGTATTTATGGTATGCGCGAAGCCACTGAGTCTTGGCGGTGAACGAACTGAACGCAACGCTGCAAAATAAGTGGAGATTTGAAATTTTAAGCTGACTGTGCATAAATTTGCCATCCGCCAGCGACATCTAAGGCCAAGTGGAGCACTACCACATAATAGTGACGATGCAACACTAACAATGTCAAATTGTTCGCTGATTTATTGCTCTTTTTTTCAACATGTCCATGACGCGGCTGCAAACACCAAAGTAGAAAGAATGCAAAAATGACATTAAAATCATGCGAAGGCTTAACTACGACGCTAGTAGTTGCGCCAGAAAACAGAACAACGAAATATGTTCCCGCCCCGAAGAGTTTTAGTCAAACAACGGCACTTTTTGCCGAATCGAAAAACTATAGTCGCTGATTGCGCTGCCATTTCCGTCAACCAAGCAACGAGAAATCTCAGTTGTAGACCACAACTTCTTGCCTTTGCTGTTCTTCTTTCGCTGTCGCGCCAAAAATTTGTCGCTTTTTATTATCCACTGATAGACGCAGTTTCAGTTGGTTGCTTCCTAATTGAAAACGACCAACTAGTCGCTGCATACGATCCACTGGCTAGTAAAGCTAAATGCAACGATTTGCAATAAGGCGCCGCTTTTTTGTGGTCGAAAGGGAATACGAGCAAAACGCTGCAAAGTTGCATATTTCACAGAAAGCACGTCTTACGTGCAAAAAAATATGCGCGACTCGGGGAAAATGTGGTTAACTAGTGAATTACTGACAAATCAGGCAGTTCGTGGCGCATCTGAGGGACGCGCATGTTACAAGAAAACAATTGACGACAATTGCTGAATGTGCAATGCAAAAAGTTGTTGTTTTTCAGTCACTGGAGCAAGTTGCTCGTAAACTTTAGAATCGAGTGGGAGTGCTCCCAGCGCCGCAGGCTAATTGAAGAAACTTATAGGTTTTTGTGAGTTCGAAAGTATTCTTCTTCCAATCTGTCAGGTAATAACTATAAGCAAAGAGTTTGTTGGTGATAATTGCGAGAAGAGTACGAAAACTATTGAATTATGTTATTTACGATTTTTAATTAATTTTTCAACAGATAAGAGCCTGTGTGCAGAACAGCAAAATTTTGAAATTTAGACAATTATTTGTCATTGAACACTTGGAGCTCTCTCCAAGTTTTAAGCCATCCTGAACGTCTAACAATGTCAAAGATACGTTTGTGCGATACAGAAGTGCGCTTGGGTTTTTTACTGTCTGCTGAGAGTGGAGGTTAGTTGTAAAATTGCGAACCGAGAATTAATCAAGGCCCCACATATAAAGTTTTAGCAAAACTAAAATTGTCTAAGAACTTTGCTACTGAATATATAACGAACACCCCAATGCTTCTAGTTGCAGTTATTTTATAAGTATATGCCAACACCAATCGCATTCGCTTGGTCTAAATATTCTTACAGCGCCGAGGAACCTTCAGGCAACTCATTCGTACTCAACGAAGAGCAGAAATGTGCGCAAGAGTGTTAGCCAGACTGTTGCATTGTTGTTCGTGGACAGCACACGGAACTTTCTTGCCTCACTTGCTTAAGCAAATAAATCGAAGTTCTGTTAATACAATAACAACTGCTGCAAAGATAGCGGTTTTCAGTGGAAAGATAGAATTAAGTTGCGCAGAAAAACATGTGAGACTGCAACAGCTTGCAAGGTGGTGAGAGTAAGAGTTAGCGAAAGTTACTTAATTAAACTCTAACACTGAATAAATTTTCTCAACGCATTCCAAAAGATTTTCAAGTGTATGCTC
Organism: Bactrocera neohumeralis; assembly: GCF_024586455.1. Taxonomy (NCBI): domain Eukaryota; kingdom Metazoa; phylum Arthropoda; class Insecta; order Diptera; family Tephritidae; genus Bactrocera; species Bactrocera neohumeralis. The sequence goes on from NC_065920.1 coordinate 29,847,108, forward strand.
CAATTTGATTGTAGATTCCAGCAGATTACACAGGTAAAAAGTTGATTCCAGCAAATTGAAATATTTTAAGTGTAAGCAAGTAACCATCAGAGTATAGCAAAAACTTCAACTGCGAGTGTAAGGAGAAGTTGAACGAGCTAAGGGCCTCCAGGTAGGTAACTAATAGAATTGAAATTATTATTAATATTATATTATGAAGAGAATAACTCAAATGGCTTGCGGCAAGTAAGAAAAAACGCTAAACTGGCGAAAATTGAATTTGTTCAGAAAATTTCATACGATTTCATATAATTTTCACCTCCTAACAATTTATAGTTTAGCGAATTATCAAAAAGATAAAACTTTTTTTGAAAAAAGGTCCACTAAACAATGTCAAATGGCAAGTAATGGAGAGGCGAAACAAAAAAATATAGCGCGTTGATCACCCTGAATGTGAAGAATGCCTCACTCAGCAAACTGGGCAAAGCATAATCAAGGCTCTGTATGACATACGAGCACCTCAATATTTGATTAAGATTATTATTAGTTATTTTGAATACAGGCGAGTGTTATTCGATACTGATGAAGAGCTACTCTATTTCGATTGGACTGTTGCAACGCTCGGTTCTAGGCCCCCTTCAATGGAACCTAATGTATTATGGAGTTGCTAAGGAGACATTAACCAAAAGCCGTTATATTAATTGCATACCCAGACGATCTTATTGTGGTAGCAGTGGCTAAACACCTCGATGACCTCCGCAGCAAATGCAAGAAAAGTATAAGAAAATAGGAAAGTATATCCTTCACCATTCACGGCCACAACTAAAGTATCTGGGAATAATAGTAGACTCAAGGCTCAAATTTAAGGGTCACCTCGAAAATCCTAAACGCCTTATCAAGAATGGTAATAAGTTCGGTTGTATTATATGCAGCGCCAACATGGATCTAGGACCTAGGCGTTAAAGCATATGGCAGACAAATAAGCACATTGCACAGGCTATTGGCACTAAGAGTTCATTGCTTTCCGGACAATATCAAGTGACGCTGCTGAAGTAATAGCCAGTATGATGCCCATTGACATACAGATTGACAATTACGAGCGGGTGTACAAATTATCAGAGCCGTCTATAGGAGCCAAAAGAGAAAATAGAGTCAAAAGCTAAACAATATAGCAGCAGTGGTGGAAAACCTCACTCAAAGGACGGTGGACCCATAGACTGGTACAAGGGTGCTTTAGAAGCAACCTGTACAGATTATTGCACGACATTAGTCCGAAACGTCCGACGTGTTCAAAGTGCTTTAAACACTCTGAGCATGTACATATTCTTTTATTGTCCTCGCTCAAGGAAAAAACTTAAAACAACACTCGGTGGTAGTTTTACGGTGGAAAATTTAACGACACTGCTGAGAACTGAAAGTTGCGACAGTCTCAATTATGACAAAACTGAGACATATAGTGTTCTTTCATTTGTTAACGTTTTTTCTGTTTTATACCCTGAAGGGGTATATTAAGTTTGCCACAAAGTTTGTAACACCCAGAAGGAAGTGTCGGAGACCCTATAAAGTATATATATAAGTGATCGGTATGTTGAGCTGAGTCAATTTAGCCATGTCCGTCTGTCTGTCTGTCCGTCTGTCTATATATATACGATCTAGTCCCCCAGTTTTTAAGATTTCGTTTTGAAATTTTGCAAACGTTATTTTCTCTTCAAGAAGCTGCTCATTTGTCGGAACTGCCGATATTGGACCACTTTAACATATAGCTACCATACAAACTGAACGATCGGAATCAAGTTCTTGTATGGAAAACTTTCACATTTGACAATGCATCTTCACAAAAGTTGGCACAGGTTATTTTCTAAGAAAATAATGTAATATACGAAAAAATTGTTCAGATCGGCTTACTATAGCATATAGCTGCCATACAAATTGAACGATCGGAATCAAGCTCTTGTATGGAAAACTTTCTTCGGTACAGCCAAAATTAACGTTTTATCTTCGTTTTTATTAGTAAAACTAAATAAAGGCCTTCCACCTTCCTTTCTTTGTCAAAAAATTTTGAATATATGAAAGCAAAAACAGAATTATCTAACTAAATTCACTACTTGTGTTATGCCAGTTGTATATTCGTTTCAGGACTTTCCAAGTTTTAGCTAGTTACCTGAAATATTTTTTTTGTATTACTGCATGACGTACTTTCTGTCGAAAAATATTCATATATTACCAATCCACTCGCATAATGTCACTCCACACTTGTCGATTATTTTTGAAGCGCGACTTCATCGACTACGCTACCGCTAAATAGACGTTATCAATCAACGGTTTAACGTCAATCAGCAAAAAATGCAGGAAAATTGATTTCATTCCGGGAAAGAGTGATTGCCGCACACACGTCAAGCACAATTACACACACTTCAACATTTGAGCACAACTATGGCGGGAACTAACTACATATGAGTGCGTACAGATTGGTATTCGTGCTGTCGCAAATTTGTGTGACCTGATTTTATTTACAGCGAATTTCAAGCTGATCGAATTTAAAGAAAATCACCTAACAAATGTTTGCCAGGTGCCAAGTTGAAAGCACCTTGACGCATTGCAAGCATTGCCACCTAAATTGTAAGCTGAGAAATATTCTAAAATAAAGTAACAGTGTATTACTTGCGCTTGTACTCAATTGAGCTAAAGATTTACTATTTATATATATTTTCTTATTTTGTATATTATTAAAATATTTTCTATTTCCATTATAAATTGTGCACAAAATAATAGCACAAACAACGTCAATTGTTCTCAACAACCTCAATTTGCCTCTTGTGCTGAAAAATGGAAATGGTGTATGAAGAAATGCACTTATGTAGATAGTACAATATATGTGCTTTGTAGTTGTCACTTTTCATGCGGCACATTGACTCACTTATTGCAGTTTCTATGAACTCAACTGCAAACCTCAAATAATCTTATTTATGCACATGGCCACATAAAAATAATATATATCATTTTGCTTATCTACATACAAAACTGTATAAATATCCATGTAGGAAAATCAGTATATGAAATATTATCGGCTATATTGACGGGATTCGGAAAAGCTTTCGAGCAAGTGACTTTTAAAAAATTCAGCAGTAGGGTAAGTAGTAGTGACTCAAAACCTCACAGTCATGATTTTTGAGGACTGATACATACGTGATTTTGGATATGAAAGACGGTCTGAAAATTTCGTACTGTTTTTAAGAATGGTAACCTTCAAAATTTCATGCATATACCTGTATTTTGTAATAGGATTCAACCTTCAAAAGTCACGTGCTTCAATTTCCGGCTGTCAAAAGATTTGTTCGGGGGTTAAAGCAAATTTGAGGTATGCACGCATTGACACTAAAATTTTTTGTTGAGGCAAACATTTGTAAGTTATTTGAGAAATTTCGTTGACGACATTTAAACAGGGAATTTAAGGTTACAACAGTGTACGGTCAAAGGAGGCAGTCGCAGATAACACATGAAATAATCCAAAAAAAATATTGAGGATGCCAGAAATATTAGATTGTTTCCGGTGAAAGCTGAAGCGAATTTATGTAGACCTGTATGAAAGTTGCAGTATGTGAAGACTCTGTCCGAAAGCTAAAGCCAATTTATCTGTCGTTTATGAAAAATTCAGTATGTGAAAGCTCTATTCGAATTGGGTGCCCGCTAACGTTAAATCAGCCGATTAAATATGAAAAAACTATGCCGAAATCACATAAATTCAGCTTTCAAAAGCATCGGTATTTATCTTACTTTCCGAATATGATCCCAGAAACTTTTTCCTATACTCTAATGATCTCTGCTTTTTTAAAGATGCGAACAGATAGGCCTATTCTTTATTCAACCAATCAGTATATCCTATCCTCATATAATAAATATGTACATCAAACTACTCGCATCTGCATTGGTAATAGCTGCCATTTGACAAATCTTGCCACAGCTGCATTTAATTAAGAATGTATAAAAAAATTTAGTTTTTTCCCTCAAGCCTTTTTGAAGCTTGCTGCTGCTGGCTGGGCTGTTGGCCTTGACTGTGGATAAAATCCTTATTTCTTTTAATAAGTCTATATAAATATTTACTTGTAGCGCTTTTTGCGGCATTTCGCCGTCTGCTCTGTGAGATAACTATTTCAAGTGAACAACCGAAATACGTACATACACATATGCACATACATGCATACTGGCTCAAAGCAAGTGCGCGGTGAGGTACTTGTATTATCTCATACTCAATGCAGTCAGCTGGTTATATGGGAAAATTAACTAAGCAAATTTGCCATATACTGAAGTCAGTGTTCGTCAAGTCTTATTTTCTGTAACGCTACCCCACTCATATATGCAGTGCCAACGCATAGTTGCAACCTTGACAACTACTTGTCTATCTATCTGACTGCAAATTCCATTCAAGTTGGCTAACAAATGCGCAACAAGCATCATTTTACTTTCACGAGTAGGTACCACAAATGTGGGGTGCATGCCACATTTTGCTAGATTTCGAATTAATGAACATGTTAGCCTTCGCCTTAAAGGCTGTAGTGCGCTCTCTTGCTTAAAGCGTGCGGAAAATTGTGTTGGTGGTAATTTAAACCGCATAAAAATCGTGGTGGAAGCGCGCTAAGATTTTTGGCATTAATAAAGAGAACTAAAGAAGAGCAACTTAATGAAAATAAAACAACGTATGGCGGCATAAATAAATCTGACAAAGCAACACATATTTTTTGAAGCCTCATATGCTTTCAATTTTCCGGCTGAATTAAAAATATACAGTCAAGTAAAAACAATCAAAATATATTGAAGGTAAGGGAATTTGCCCAATTTTTGAATTCTTCAAGCGCAAAAAACTGGCAAAGTAACTTTAAATAAACATGTAACAGCTTTTTGCTTTGTAAAGAGTAGCGAAATTTAAAATAGTGAGAGAGAATTAGTAATGAAGAAAAATGAGCTTTTTTGTAAGAGAAACTATGCTTAAAATATAAAATAGAGTGCTATAAAGCACAGAGCTTTATATCAATGTTCTCTTGTTTGGTAGGCTTGGTAGCTTTTCAAAATCAACCAACATTTGAGCATGGCAAAGCTTTTCATGTATGTTATGCTTCTGGCTGAAACTTGAGTTCCATCGGTTCTGTTAGATTTCGTGCTTAACACGTTAAGGTCCTCTTAAAAGCTTTGATTGCAATGAAATTTGTTATACAAAAGCTTTATTTTATGCTGTTATTTTTAAGTTCATTATAAAATATAAACACAAATATTTATGGAAAACGTGAAATATTTTTCCATAACTACCCTCATAAAAATAATCACATAAAACATTTTTTTGTATTAAATGTAGTCTAAAACTTTTATGACATTACTGTCCTATAAATTAATTCTATTATAACTATATAAATAATATCGTGCTATAAATTATTGTAAAGATTATTAAGACATATGTCAACGAAAACTGTTAGAGCTTAATTATTGCCAAAAAAATTTTTTTCTATAAACTTTATTATAATTCACTTGCAATCGTTTTTATAGCAATAAATATTATTTTGAATTCAGAAAAGCTATTATAATTGTTGAAACGACTACTTACGAACCTCCTTTTGCGGTGAGATTACTTTTTATGTAAGACTTTATAGCAATAATATTATGATTTATTATTTATAATAAGGATAATGTAAAATTTATAGTAGTCTTTTCCGACTATCCTTTTTAAATATTTCAAAATGTCTTTTAATGTTGAAGTATATAATCAATGAAAATATTTTGTAATTAAAATAACTTTTATAGTAGGTCATTATACCATGAACAGGGTATATTAAATTTACCACGAAGTTTGTAACAGCCAGAAAGAAACGACGGAGTCGCTATAAATATTTGAAAAGCCACCTCCATCAGTTTTTGAGAATTCGATTTGAAATTTTGCATACGCCAAAGCTGCTCATTTGTCTGAACTGCCGATATATCAAACAAACTGAACGTCTGGAAACAAGTAATTGGTTGAAAAAATTTTTTGGAAGAGATCTCTTCACGAAATTTGGCCTGGTTATGGCTTAAGGCAATGATTTAATCACCGAAATTGTTCAGACCGGATTACAAATACTTATTAGTTGTTGAAACATCTTAATTATAATTATAATGTTTTATTATGGCAATGCATGTCCGATTTTTCTAGGAAGCTATTTCATTTTTAACTCTTCATTCGAATGATTGACACTGTCTGCCAATTTGTTTATGATTTTTTGAAAGAAACAAAAGATATACTCTTGTTATCTACATGCTTCGCTTCTTAATGTGAGACTTTTACTTTTCAAAGTCGAAAATGCATAAACAAAAATCTAAAATTTACTATTTTTATAGACTATCTAGATTTCACATTTAAAGGGATTCTGTTACAAAGAATTGACTGCTTTTTAACAGTCATATAAAACAACTTTTCGAAGCACAAACACTTGATGATCATAATGAAGCGGGTGCAACACACTTAGCTAAAAAAGAGCTAGTTATGGAGTTTTTTGTCCCCTCATTTGTCAACCTACATACATTTATCTCTCAAACAAATGATGTAAAAGGTGTGGACGTATTTCGAAACCATTATAAATAGCTTTCCAAGCTTCCTGAGAGATATCATCTCTTAGCTAGCTGATTTCATACTATTTTCCACTCATCTAGTATATTTACACATATATATGCATACCACGCTGCTGTGCTGCAGCAAATGTGAGAATTTGTCTGCTTTTCTAAATGCCAAAACAGATTTATTTATGCAAAATTTATGCAAGAATTTTGTATTTTACGACCACGCGCACACACGGCAAATATAGTTAATAAGGTGCAGGCAAGTATACTAAATACATGTCTACAAGTGTGCTTGTGAGTGTGTATATAAATATTTGTGCAACACTTTAGAGTGCACTCAAAGTAAACGGTTGAAATGTTTAGCACAACACATTGTGGAGGAATGTCCATCCTACAAATGTATGCACATTAGGATGACCTTTATTCACCATATTGATTTTTTTTCAAACGAACGCTGAAATTTCAGTTTTCACGTTAAAGATGAAATAGCGTAGGTAAGCTGTTAAGTTTAAATATAAACCGTACGTAAATTATTTAACTTTTCCAATGTATTTTACTTGGGATTTTTTGATTTTTTAGAATAAACTTTTCATTTCCAAAGCAAATAATATTTTCTTAAAAACATTCCTTTATAAGCGGTAAAAGTTATACATCAAATGTACTGGGCATTCATGCAAGCGCCTTATAAATTCTGTGTTGCTCATACGACATGGTAACCCATACGAATATAGCACATTTGATGCGTAAATTTAACTGTGTATAACTTTTAAAGGAATGACATTATAAAAAAGTCGTCAAAACCATTTTTGTGGAGCGGATAATTTTGTACTAGAATATAGGTTTTGCAAGCTTGTAGATTTATTTGCTTAATGCAAAATACCAAAAATTCCATGCTATATAGAAGAGCAAAAAATTTTGATTTAGGCATGATTTAAATTTAAAATAAATAGCGTGATTTCATTAAATACATAGTTTAAGTGCTTAAACTGAAACTTTAGGTTGCATTTGCACAAAAAAAAAACAATAACTTGGAGATGACGGACACCCTTATGTAAATATACTCACTAGTGTAATATGACATACAAGCAAAACACCAAATAGGAAAATTTTAACCAAATTATTATATTGGCTTTGACTATGAAAAATTGCTAAAAGCTTCTTAAGCTCTTAATTTTTGACGAAAATTCGTGCTGCTGCTGGCTTAAAATATTCTAAAAGAGTATCTTATTACTAAGGTTGCAAAAATTTTGCTGCTTTTAATTGCCCAAAGGTGCCGTCTTTTAGCAAGAATTTCTCAACATGCCACCCTATGTGTAAATATGTTTGAAACTTATGTAAATTATCAGTTAAACTTGCATGTTTTTACACATTTATCAAGTGTGTGTGGAGGAATGAGAGCAACCCGCCTGTTTTGAAGTGCATTTAACCGCATACGTGTGGTCAACAAGTAAACTAACATGGTTTTCGGAGGCTGGCCTAAACTGTTGTGGGCGGATTTAAAAGCCAATTTTGATAATAGGAAGCAACTGCGTCGATAAATTGCTTTCGATTCCGGCAAATAAGTGCATTTTGAAGTGCTTTTGTAGAATGGTGAGTAGGTGGTACGCAAAACTTTAAACTATTAAGAAATATGTTAGACAAAAATATTTAATTGATTTATATTTTCATAAAGAGATTGTTCTGTTAGTCGAATATTGTAGTATCAAATATTTTGGGTCCTATAACTTCGGCACGTAACACTTTAAATGCGATCTTCAAATCGGGCGACGGTAATGTCCACCTGAGTTTTGAAATGATCAATACCGTATATTCTGAACAGGGTATATTAGATTTGCTACAAAGTTTGTAACATCTCCGATAAATGCATATAACTACAAATGAATGATCAGCATGACGAGTTGAATCGACATACATGAACTAGTCCCTCAATTTTTGAGATATTGATCTGAAATTTTGTACGCGTTCTTTTCTTTCAAAGAAGCTTTTCATTTGTTGGCACCGCTAATATCGGACCACTGTAGCATACAGCTGTCATACAAACTGAATGATCCAAACCATGAAATTGTATGGAAACTTTTTTATTTGACGAGATATCTTCGCGAAGTTTGGAAAAATGTACGAAGGAATTTTTCAGTCATCTAAACTGAGCCATTAGAATCAAGTTCCCATATGGCATCTTTGGTATATGTGAACGAGGATGTGTAGAAATTCACGCCAGTGTGGAAAGTTTTCTGAGCACCATTCACTTCGGAGTTGCCAGAAACGATTATTTTGGAATATAAACAACAGCCTCGGATAAGAAACCCCTCTTTCAGTGACAAACCGGCCGACAGGGGTAATGCTTGAAAATTATACGAAAATAAGCGGCGACTAATAGAAGGTTAGGAAGACCGAAGCATACTCTTTTAGAACCCCGCGAGTTAATCTAGTGACTGCTGCCCAGGGTATACTGAAATTATGGGGGAACACTTCTCCAACCTGCTGAATGGTCGAGAAAGCTTAACGCCAGGAAATGGGAACCCGATTCCCCAATCAATGACAATGGAATGGACGTTCCATTGCCCGATCAGCAGGAAGTTCGAATATCAGTTACCTGTATGAGGAACAACAAAGCGGCGGGGGCTGATGGATTGCCGGCCGAGCTATTCAAGTACGACGGCCAAAAACTAATAAGGAGCATCTTTGTAGAATATGTGCTCTGCCCAATCTAAAAAAAAGAAATACCACAATCTGCGCCAACTACCGCAAGATAAGCCTCCTCAACATCGCATATAAGGTTCTATCGAGCGTACTGTGTGAAAGATTAAAGCCCTCAGTGCATAAATTGATTGTACCTTATTAGTGTGGCTTTAGGCCTGTAAAATCAAAATCAAGCAACTTCGTCGTTTTGCTAAAGTTTTTGGTATAGCTGTTAAATTATTTATATACTTTATTATTAAATAAATGTCTAGTATTTTAATTTGTATAAAATGGCAAGAATTCTGCGATACTCCGCCATCCGTCGAGGAACGTATAAAAATTTCTTCGAGATTGGCACAGTAGCCGCCATTTAAATAAGAGTGTTAATATAAACAACATTTTACAAACTCAAGTATTCGTCTGATTAAACCCGTAAGGAAGAAGTTAGATTCCTTTTTTCTTACGCTTAGAACAAGTCTACCATTTAGACTCCCACTTGGAATACTTTTAAATGCAAAAATATTTTTTCATATTGCTATTATATGTTAACTATCAATAAATCCTTCATGACCAGAACTCAATATTTTAGAAACAAAAGTTCTTTCAAGTCACCTGTAATTTTACGACAATATTTTGGGTATTATAAGTACTCTACTATTTCAAGTGTTAGCACTGAATTATCCGAAGTGCAGGAAGTTAACTCTCTCTTTCTTGAGCTTAGTTAGTGTGACATTCAATGTCATTGACATTCACTTTCAGCGCGTCATTTGCGCAAATAAAACGGCAGGTGAATCGAGACAGTTGAGTGGTTTTTATTATGTAACTCAAGCGCTAACTTGTAGGCAATTCAATGCTTTATGCGTGCATAGTTAAGTGCACAGATTTGTTGGCCATAGGCTGGTCAGCAAACACTTTATGCGCCACCTAAAGAGCTATTGTATCTTTACCAGATAATTTATTTTAATTTGCCGCACTTCTTTTTCGGTTTGATTACTTTGATCCAAACCAAGAGATGCATTTTCATTTGGTTCGTTTATTTTTATGAGAAATGTCAAGCATTACACACCCACACGGCCACATATTTGCACTCCGCAGCCATAAAGATAAGATGCCATATCGAAAGTACCTACTCGTATATACACTTAACTTGCCAATAGTGTGCGTGTGTGTATTTAGTGGCACTTATATACACAGTTACAACTACTTACAATCACCGCAAAGCAAATATGAAAGCCACCAGCAATAACAGCTTGTAAGTATATACAAGAGTTGTGTATATGTGAGTACATATCTTGAGTGTGGATAGTGCAGACAGCAGCACTTGTTCTTTACGGCTTGGTCGCGTCGCTGGTGCGTGTTAAAGATTAATGGTGCGTCTAAGTGCTGCACGTAAAAGTGGTTAAATGTTGAATGTCGCAACGATCGGTGAAAAGTCGCCATAGCAGCGACGCAAGAAGCGTTTTGCCTTACATACACAAATGAACCGCAAACATTTTACTACTTGTGGTGTATAGGGGAGGAATATACGATACAAGTACATATGTATGGAGTGCTTACATTATGTACATGTTTTGTAATAAGAATCAGTGCAATGCAAACGTGGCGCTACAACTTATATATACATATATACATACAAATAAACAAAATTATGTATTACATTTGAGTACTAAAGATTGTGATTTCCATCTATTGGTGCCTACCTTCGCGCCTTAACGACCGTGAAAGAGCACGACGTGCAAGTGCAACATAAATATTTTTAGGCGCCATCAAAGTTATTTTTCTTGTAATGTGTTTAATGCAAAATGAAAACAGACTTTGAGAGATTTTTATGTATGAAAATGAATCGTGTAGTTAAAAAAATATAAAATGCGAAATATGAAAAATATTTTGAAACAATTCGCTCTTTAATTTAATCGTTACAACGTTAGAAAGTGAAATCAAAATATTTATCAAGGAAATATTTTATACTTATATATACTACATACATCTATATAAATATATATAAGCACTCAAATGTACATACATTCACATAAGTCCTACAGTCGTTTCAAGTGAAGGATCTATTCATTGCGTTGACAATTTTTGCGAAATTTTATTTTTATTTATTGACAAAAGGCTGTAGTTTACAAAATCAAAAATAATGCCAAGCTGAATTGCGGAAATAATACAGGCAATTGCATGGAAAGCGAATAAGCAGAAAACTGAAAATCCGACTATCATTTCACACTTTTCGAAAAGCTGCCATAAGAGATAAGCAGAAAATAGTGTCGTTGCCAGATAGCTAACTATAATGGAAAGTAACTCAATTTTAAATTTTTACAGGAAGTTTATTTATTTCTGTATTTGCATTGGTTTGCACGCAAATAAAATACCCATTAATCTGTATAATATAAGTAAAAAATGTTTGGAAAATATATTAGCTCTCGTAAAAATATTAGAGAGTAGCGAATAGGTAAATGGGTTTCAAAAAATCGAACTTTTTTCAATTGTTTTATTAAATTTTACAACACCTCTAGAATATTGTCCTAAATTTTTAAGTTGATCCGAGTATTGGTTGCGGAGATACAGCCTTGAAAACTTGTGCGATCGAGGCTAGCTAGGCTAAGTGCGCTGTCTTTAAACGCATTTTTCTGGAAACTGTGTTTTTGAAGTCGGTTAGAAAGACTTCTCAGCGACTACTCAACTGATCTTATTGAAATTTTACACAGGATTTGTATGTTAAAGACTTGGACGAATATTTTTTTTTCGATTACAACTAATTGAATAAAATGTTGTGAAATTTGCACTGAAATTTTCATTTCTCTTATAACTGTGGGCTTTTTGGGCAATTTCCAATTTTCATTTCGTTTTCCTTCGTTCAAGTTCTAAGTTAAGGTTTTACTCTAACACGTATTTTTTCAGCTTAGATAATCCTGTTAGGAGTTATGCTGAAAACGGGCACGCATTTTTTTCGGAGGGATCACTGGAAATAGCGTCGTAATGGCCGAGTTTTAAATATTTTTTGCAAAAATTTCGTTATTTCTTTGTTAATAGTGTATGTTTGTAACAATAAATAAATCTAATAAAATATTTAATTTTTAAACGAGAAAAAATTGTTGAAAATGGCTCTAGATATTGAGGTCTATGAAATATACATAAGAAGGAAGCAATATAGTTTTATGTGAAGAATTTTCTATCATTCAATCTGACGCAACATATAACAAAATATATCTCCGTTACTAAAGACTTTAGTTCCTTAAATTAACTGGCACTTCGTCAAGAGCTTAAATTTTTATCGAAGTTCTTTAGTCTTCCTTTTTTTTCCACCAAACGATCACTTTCTCGGCTGTTAGTTTTTGGCTATAAAATTTGTGTGAGATTTTTCACCCATTCGTGACCATCACCCGTCCATTATTGAAATTGACTAAAAGTGCCTGCAAATAATTGCAGCCTGAAACGCCGCTGAGTGCCACTACAATTGATTTGTATTTATTTGCGTCATTTCAACAGCAGCTGCAACACACCAAAACAATCTGACAATAAAGCTTTTGTAAAGTGACATGCCACAAACGTACGCATACTTGAACAGTTAAATATTTATACCAATTTCCATGGTAAGAAATAGGCTTTCACTATTCTAACAATTTCAAACATTTTATTTTAAGTGAAGGGATTTACAATAACAGGATAAGGTTGACTGCCAGATATAAGCTATTATTACTCAACCTTAAAAGGAAGCTTTTCGCCAATAAAAATGCATTACTAAGTTATGTAGTAACTATTATTATTTTATATATAATTTGATGGCGTAGTGTGTAGAAGTTCATGCAAGTGAGAAAAGTTCTCTAAGCGCCTTTCACTTGGGAAGGGTCAGAAACATTTTTTTTACATATAGAAGCTCATGCCTGCCGGTCTTAGACAAAGTATCCTCTGAGTAGCCAAAACATATTCGTTTGAAGGCGGGCTAGTGTGAGAAGGCGAATTATCCCTCCCCAGGTTTGTGCGCTGAGTTCCGGACGGGCCACGTAAAAAAACACTCCCAATGAAAAGCACACAACAGCCTCGGATGAGAAGCCCCTTTTGATTGTATTAAGGATTACGATTTAAGGGCATGCACATGGAATGACCGGTCCCTCAATTGGGAAGGAGCCGCTGCTTCGCCTGTTGATGTCCTCGTAATAGTAAAGGCTGACATCACCGCTGTACAAAAAGTGCGATGGACCAGACGAGGACTGAGATGAGTAGGTCCTTGTAGCATTTTCTAAAGCAACCACATAAAGGAGTGCAAATTCGTTGTGGAATTCGTGGTGGGAGAAAGGCTCCCTCGCCGATTCCTGGCATTCACCGCGGTGGATGAACGTCTAGCCACACTCTGCATCAAAGCGAAGTTCTTCACCATAACGCTGATTTGAGCCCACGTCCAAACCGTGGGCCAATGTGACCAAGGATGTTTTGTGGTATGTGAACGAAGGCAAGACGAAATATCTTCTGTCATCAAACAAACAGTTGTCTCATTCGCGCCGCCTTAGATAATTTCGTCTATCCTGGAACCAGCATTAACACCAGCAACATCGTGTGCTTCGAATAACTCTTGCCAACGGACTGAGTAGGCAATTGAGAAGTATTGTCTTCTCTCGACGAACAAAGGCCAAATTCTACAAGTCACTTATCAGCTTTGCCCTGCTATATGGTGCAGAGGCATGGACGATGGCAACACCTGATCAGTCTGCGAGATCGAGTTTTTGAGAGAAACGTTCTGCGGAAGATTTATGCGCATTGGCAACGGCGAATATCGTATTCGATGGAACGATGAGCTCTATGACCTGTATGAATTGATTTTAATGTTTTTTCTTGTTTAAAATTATTAGAATCTAAAATTAGAAATTATATTCCGAAGTCCAAGAAATTAGTAATGCTATACACTGTATTAGTCACAATTTAAATATTATTGGATTTTTCAAAAACGAGCTGCTTGGCTTGTGCCACATTCATCTTCAAAAAAATATTTAATTAAAATTTTAGTATTTCTAAATAAAGAGTATTGCAAAAACAAAAATAAAATACAATTCTGAGTTCAACACTGAAACCGCTTCAAAATTCTTATTTAATCAATTTTTGCAGGCTTTGCTTTTATGCCTCCTGTTATCATTCGTGAAAAACTAACTACCACAAACATATTTGTTCAAGGATTTGTGAGCCAGTTCGATTGCTGTGAACGAATTTGTTGCGCTGACACCTGTTCGTAGTGTTATTGAAAATTCCTATGCCGAATACAATGTATTTTTTGTAGACTGCATTCTTGCTCACAATCAAACCATACTCACTTCAAATACATGTATAGAGCCAGTGCTAATGAACATTTGGTACATTCTACTTCTACATATTGCAATATTTATTTCTTCATATTGTCAATTTAGATTTCTAAAAACATTTTTGTTTATGAATTTGCATTTATTTAGCATTTTGATTTTTTCAATCTAAATTATACAAGATGAATTTTTCCCGGTAAAACTGCATTTATACACATACATATTTAGTCTGTCAATGAAATTTAATTTGAATTTGGTGCGGACAGTTTGCTTCAGATATTGACATTGGGAATGTACCTATTTTTTAATGCAAAAATAAAAAATAATCATAAATAGAATTATTTATTAACACTGGAAACATCAGAAGTACTTTTCATTAAGAGCCGTCATATACGAAGCTCTCATGCTTTTTCAAGCGATTTATTTTACTAGAGACGAGTGATTTTTAGGATACAAATTTGAATCTATGAGCACTCAAGAAGTCCGTATTTTCATTTACAGTCATTATATTGTGTTACAGTTATCGCTTCATCACCTAGAGATAATCTCATTTGAGTTCAACTATTTTCAAAACTGGTCTATTAAAGAAAGAAAGATTGCGAAATAAGCTCTAAAAAACAAAGTCTACCACGCCATAAATGATTTTCCGAGGCAATACTGAGAATTTTAAATTAAAGCATTAAATATACTTGAGCGTAGCCGCCATGAGTTCCATATCATCACTTCACTAGCAATTGCCTTAGTCTATGAACATTGCTCGTCCCATTTGACGATGCCTTATTTCCATTGTATATCTTAGCAAAAGATTAGTCTAACAAGTTCCCTAAAACCACATAAATATATGGCAGTGAGAAACATGTGAAAAAGTTTGGTGAAATTTTTGCCCAAAATTTCAAGGCTGTATGAATTTTACGGCTTTCTCTAACAAAAATCCGTACTTGTAGCATACATGCTCTTGCGGTGGGAGCAATAAAGAGAGATTATGAACAAAAATTTTGAATGTTTTGTTAAATTTACGAAATGGCTGTAGTTTTCACTTTAAATGGCCCAAAATCATGGCCGGTCCCACATAGCGTGCACAAGCAAAGTTGACTTTGTACGCTATGAAATATTGCGGAAGGGATTACGTACTTTAAAAGTGAAGCGGAAGTGTACAAAATATAAAGAGGAAATGCAGTGTTGAACTCAAGTATTTGAATTTCATTTCATAGCTTTAATCGTTCTTCGTGTTAATGGAACTCTTACTTTTCCAATACTTGCCTATACTCAGTGTAATAATTCTGAGCAGAAGCATTGTTATTTAAATTATCACTACTATTTAGTCAATATGTGCGTATTTGCTTTGATCATAGAAATGTGTGTATTATACTCCTAAATAGAATTTATTGCTTTTGGCCAAAAGTTTAAGAGATTTTTAAATTAAATCTGTAAGAAAGTCGAGTGAGTCGACGTGAGCAAATTTTCCGTTTCAACGCGACAAACGACGGTCGTTATCCTTTTACTAATTAACTTATAATTAACTGGACAATGGCTGCTTGTTTGGAGAGGGAACAAACGAAGGCCAACAAATATTCTTGGAATTTTGGGTAGCCACTGTACTCAGCTCACAGCGCCTTTCGCTGTAAATTCAATTAGAGATTGGCGCAATTTTTAATTAAAGAAGGGAGTTAAAGACGATCAAATATTCAATGATTAGCAAATACATGAAATTCTGACCTGATTATTTAACTATTTAAAAATACCTTCAGCCGAAATAAATATTTTCGTCCTTCGAATGGAACAAGTAAGTTTAAAGTAAAATTTCGTGTTTTTGGGAAATATGCTTTAATTTCGTTATTTCTTTCGAATTTCTTGCAAATTTATCCGGCTTTAAAAAAGGTATTGAACAACACCACAAAAACATCTATTCGAACTGTTTAATACTACGTTTAAGCCAGAAAAAAAAAAGTTTAGATACAGTATTTTATAGTATCGTTACAAAGGCCGAAAATTACAGCTTTAAGACCTTTTCACTTATGTCCTTCCCCGACACTTCACGTTCTGATTAAATTTGTGTCACACTTGTATACAGTATGTTTATATTTAATTTTAGAATAATTTTTAGAAACAGATTTCAAAGACGGTCCAGAGGTCGTTGAAGGCATGCCTCGTGAAGGATATGGTGCTATGGTGCTTCAAAATCGTCAGATAAGAGCTAGAGTGATAACAAGAGAGCTCGACATCACCCGCGAGTCCGATCGAATGATGTTGGTAGATATTTTGGTTATGAAATGGGTTCGTGCTCGACTCGACCCGATAGAGCTGAAGTGATTTCAAAAAGAGTATCCTAAACAGGTCTCTTTGGACAAGCTTGATCGTGTGAATTCCGATCCCTCATTTATGAGACTGGGTTTTATGAGTTTAATATACAAGCAAGTCAACAGTCATCGGAATGGAGGAAAAAAAAAACGAGCCGAAACCAAGAGTAACACGCCAAAGCCGCTCAAAAATCAAGGTGACGTTCAGTATTTTTTTCGATATTCGATATGCAGTTGTGAGAAATATTCTGCGAAATAGGAAATGTCGTATGGGTAGGGAAGAATATAGGCAATTGCGTGTATGTAGCTGGGTGCATATTGGCAAACTAGTCGTTTATTATTTTCAATGAGTAATTGACTAATTCAAAAGAGTATGCAATTACAAGTTCTCAGCTTCTCGACGAAGGAGATGCGTTGCCTAATTAATTAATTGCCCTATGATTAACAACATCAATAAACCATTATTAGCTTAATTTATTGACCAGGTCCATTACTAGGTATATACTATATATTATATATACTAGTAACCAAATGATTATAGATCTTAAACCATAGAGCTGGCGTTTTTAAATTGTGCGAAGAAAAAACTTGGGCCATTAAATTGCGATACCCATTGTATACACACACATATACATATGTATTTGAATATGATATGCGTTGTACAAAAGTACGCACTCTACGGTTTTTGTAGCTTCTGTTCAAAAATCGAAGAGGAGCCTCGATAAGCTTCCGTTCGAAATTTTTGCCACAAAAGCGGAAAAATACGCACACGAACTCGTAGATATTGTGTTTTATTTTTGTTTTTCGTATTGCACAATATTTTCGCACAGTCCACTCAACATTTCACCGCTAGCATAGAATTTCACCAGACTCGATATTACTTTGCCAACGAGTTGATATGCTAGCAGCAATACCAAAGAGGAAACCAACAACTGCAACAAAGGGCGCAGGAAATGAGGAGAATTTGTGTAACCAACTCCCGATACAACAAGTCAACATGTGTAGCAATAATTGAATGGACGCTTTTGCTGCTTCAAGTGGAAGTGGAATGAAGGCAGACTGGCGCAGGAAAAGCCCACTCATATCGAATAGTTAGTGGGGTGAGGTCTGCTCACAGGTGCAACGAGATAGAATTGCTAGGGAAAGGGTGGTGACTCCTGTTGTTGCTTGCAACGGTTGGAGTATGTTGTATTTACAAACATTATATAATGCGTAACCTACTCTAGTTGGCTATTACAAGTGATTCCAACAGCAACAATAAACACCATAATATTAAGAATAAAAAGTGAACTTTTCTCATTTCCGCTATTGAAAAGGGGCGAAAATAAAAGTTTGTAACAGCAACAAGGTCAGCTGCGGAATGTTGCAACAATTTTAGTGGAAAGAGTATGGGAATGAGGCAGCTAAAGTTAGCATATGCGAGGTAATATACAAGTATATTTAGTACACTAAGCTGTTTGCAAGTGAAAGGATATTGAACTCAATATTGGCAGGAGGCTATAAATGCCTTAAGAGGAGATTGCGTGAAATTAGGAGAATGTACAAAATTGTCTAGCCACATATGCGCAATTTTCAAATATATGAAATACATGCTAAATTGCTCAGCAACATTTTGTTATATTGAAAAAATATTTATTTGGCGACTAATATTACCACCATAATAATAAATAATTTTTGCTTGAGAAATCCGCTAGAACAATTTGCAACATCCCGTGTGACAATATGCTAATATAATATATACTTATATTTGGTGGTTTTTGTTTCAGTTTTGTTTTCACTTGTTTTTCCATAGCGCACGTATTTTTAATTGCCACTTTTTTCGTTGAGTATGGTTACAAGCATCATTCATTCGCTCGCGAGTTCTTTTTCCTTGAAAAGACGCTTGCTTTTCAAGCGAAAATTGCCAACATGGCTGGTCTGCTCTGCCTTGCAAGTTATTAGACTGACCGAATGTCGTCGTTGTCGCGCTGACTTGACATTTGAGTGCGCAAACTGCTATCCGTTATGGGCGACCGCTGAGTGTTGGTTGGCCGGTCTTGAGTGGCTGCCTTGACAGCGACAAGTGGCAGGAATAGCAAAATTGCAAGGATATTTATTTAGTTTAGTATTTTTCATATCAAATTATATTATTTGTTCTTGTTGTTTATTTTCAACTGTTTTTCAGCACCTCCTTTGAGGAGTTTTTTCTCCTTCTCCTTTGTGTTGCTTATTTGCTTGAATGTTCTTATTTGTTTGCGAATTCTAATGTTCGCCTAAAAGTACTGAGTAAATGTAGTGAGTTTTTATGGTTCTTGACAAAGTTGAACAAGTGCCTTAATTTTAAGAAATAATAGAAAGGACGGGAGTAATAAGTACAATGAACAGCAAAAAAGAAGGAACATCACATCTTAGTTTTAAAGAAAGTTAATTACAAGAAAGTTCGTTGTAGAGTTGTAACTGTAGAAATGGTGTTCCTGTAGAGAGCTTCACATTTTTAAAACAGGACGCCAAACATACTGAGAACATAAAAATATTATGTAATCATATATTTACAATTAGCATTACTAAGACAGTCCCAATAGAGGGTATGCTGAAACTTTATTTATGTGGAATAACTACTTTCTCAATTCTTACGGGTCCAAGTAGAGGTACTTTTTTCAATAGTCTTTTTTTTGACAAATCACGCGTGAGTCGTGACAAGCTGTCATGTTCTGTTTAGTCAGTATTGTTTAGCATTTCAGGTTTCAGACTTACGTCTGAACAATATTTAGAAATCGTTCAACTTTATTACGAAAATTTACGTTTTGTAAAGAATTCGCGCGCCTACAGAGCGTACTGTTCGCAACGACATCACCCATCTGGGGAGCCAGCTTTTATTACTGAATAGACCACCACCAGCACGAGGTGAAGAAAATATAGAAGCCGTAGCTGAGAGTGCACACGAAGACCGTGGATAGTCGATTCAGCGCCGTTCACAGCAACTCGGACTGACGTATGGAACTACTTGGCGCATTTTACATCGAAATCTCAAATTGAAAGCAAACAAAATACAGCTTATGTAAAAGCTGAAGCCGCTCGACTTTTCCTAGGGACATTCCTTCACTCTATGGACTCATAAAAAGTTCCAAGAAAATATTACGTTTTCGAGCTAAATTTTGTTCAGCGATTTTGTAAGCAAGCAAAGTTGTCGCATTTGGGACAAAGAGAAACCTGAAGAGGTTCAAGAGCTGCCATTTCATTCAGAAAACACAACGGTTTGGTGTGGTTAGTAGGCCGGTACATTTTTCTACAAAAATTATGCCTGTGAGAACGTAACCCTCAATTGCAACCGATATCGCCCAATTAGAACCGACTATTTGATGCCTGAAATTAAATTACGCTCTCATTTCCTATGACATAAGAGTTGGGCATCTATTTATCTCTACTGTAAACACTCGTAAAGCTGGTAATTAAATACTAAAAGCTTATATATTATAGTTTTTATATTAGAATTAATTTGCATCGCTGCAGCGTTCAACAGACTTCGACCATTGCATTTGATCTTTTGTTTTAAAAATTGAATAATTATACAATAATACCACCTATGGTTTCGTCCACGTTTCACAAATACCACAAATGTGGTCTTAGCGAAATATTAGTTGTATAAATGTATTGGGTTTCCCCCAGCCTGTGCTCAACTGCTCTGATTATGCAGATAATTAAATAACTATCAAAAACAGAAACTTTCCAAACCTGATATTTACCGTTGCTGTTGTCTGCCGCAGCCGCCAGTGCGAGTATTTATGCTGGCACACATACATATGTATGTACGTATTTGTTAATGGTCATTTTTCGACGATGTAATTTTGTGTAAAATATGTGGTTTTAATTATTGATTTTATTGTGTGCGATTTTTTGCCAAATTACCAGTTTTTGTTTTTGATAAATACGTACACCGACGTGAATATAATAAGTCTGAATAGTTTGCGGTTTTCGCGGTTACGCAACACTGCTTGTGAACTAATTGCGAATATTGAGTGAAGTCGGCTAATTCGCTTGTGCTTAATGAATAATTCAAATGTAACATTTTGTGCGAAAAAATCGCTGAAATATTAAATATTTACTAATGTCGAGTGCACGCGCAGTTGAAAAGGAACAGAAATATAAAAATTAAACTCAAAATATTTCCCCTCTGGCATGAATGTCACGGACACTATAACGGTTTTCGCTTTCCTGAGTGTGCTGTGTATGCTAGTCGAAAGGTCAATGAAGAAATTATTTACGTATATACAGTTATACACAGTTGGCGTCGTAGACGTTTAATCGATACTGTAAACACGGTTATTGTTGCTGTTTCGAAAATTGTTTATGTTGATAAGACAGTGTTTGTTGAGATTAATTACATCAGTGGCAAAATTTTAGTTACTCGCTCAAGCTTAACTTAAGATATTTTAACGTAATGGAATAGAGAAGTCGTGAATACCTGGAGTAGAGTTTGATTTTTAACTACTTGCAGCTTACCTGTAAATAAAAAGAGAAAAAAACATATTAGGTATTATAAATACTTCGTGTTTTTCATTCATAATAAAAATTAATAATCAACAGAGCTGTCGGGTATTCTTCATATCATCAGAGTTATTATTATGGATTTTTATTTAGATTTAATGACTATACATGGCTTTGGTGTTTACGGAATGTTAGATAAGTCACAAATTTTCCATGTAATTTGATCATGGTCAAAATTGTCTCAGAAACATACATATTTCATGCGTCGAGGTCGGGTGCCACAATTTCCCCGACTCATTGTTAACCTCCAATGAGGATCCATACCATATTCATACACCAGTCGACACAGCTCAGGTTTATACAGCAACACTCTAATCATATTCATCACCTCTATCAGCGAAAACAACAAATTCACCCAAACTCTCCGTACTTTCTAGAGTTGGTTGGCAATACATTCGAGCAAACATCAACGAAACACGCAGTCAAGCACTGCATTCCGACCATGAGAACAACAGGTGTACAACATGTCGCCAACAGTACCCAGAATGGCTCATATGAAGATCATATGGCGATTTCGATTCTGAAAGGACTCCAAACCAGGTCTCAGGCCAGACTTTGCCCCGAGAAATGGGTTTCTCAGAGAATTTTCTTTCTATTCTTTCTTGTATCACTTAGATAGGTTAAACACTATACGCTGAAGGAATTTTGTCATAGTATGAGTTTTCTGTTCGGCGATCATCAAATTTGGTAAATTGAAATCGAGATTACAGCCAATTATTGTTTTTAAATACAAGTCTATACAAACATTTACGGAGTGTTCTAAATTTCTAACGTGATTTCTTCGTTTAAATAACTATATTTGTTTATATTGAGTTCAAACCAAACGATCGTGTCTGTTTTCGGATACGTTCTTGAACAAGTTCTCTATAATTTCAAAAAAAAACAAAAAAAACGTTAACTTCGGCTGCACTGAAGCTAATATACCCTTCACAGGTGCATTTATTTTAGTAACTATGTGTTCAGTTTGCATGGAAGCTATATGCTATAGTAATTCGATCTGAAGAATTTTTTCGGAGATTATGTTGTTACCTGAAGCAGTAATCCATGTCAACTTTTGTGAAGATACATTGTCAAATGTGAAAGTTTTCCATACAAGAACTTGATTCCGATCGTTCAGTTTGTATGGCAGCTGGATGTTATGGTGGTCCGATATCGGCAGTTCTAACAAATGTGCAGCTTCTTGAAGAGAAAATGACGTTTACAAAATTTCAAAACGATATCTTAAAAACTGAGGGACTAGTTCATATATATACAGACAGACAGACGGACATGGTTAAATCGACTCAGCTCAACATACTCATCATTTATATATACACTTTATAGAGACTCCGAAGCTTCCTTCTGGGTGTTACAAACGGCGTGACAAACTTAATATATGTACCCTGTTCAGGGTATAAAAATCTGACTTGAAGTTAATATAAAATTGTTTTAACTGGAAATGTGGAGTGGAAACTGTAATTGTATATATAAGCTTCTCTTGTTACTCTATGATGTCCTCCTTCAATGTTACAGACCTTCTAATACATAAAATAATACAATTTATTTTTCGTCTTGAAATTTTCTTTGAACTTTTCTTTCTCGAAAGTTGAGTATTCACCTTTGTGAAATACACCGGCTTTCAATTCCATTATCGATCAAAGATAGTGATGAGCAATGCAAACTAGTACAAATTCTTGTGTAAATAGCACATGGTTCTCTGTGGTTCTAGATCAATATTTAAAATAAAAAGCAATATTTTAAACTTAATTAAAATTGACGGACAAAAAATATCAACCGCACGCCACAATTTATACAAAAATAGAGAACTTTTAATTATCAACTAATTTCGGTAACATTTCGTATGCCACAATCACGTGTGTCGCATATTAGCCTATCAAAGTACCGTTGTTTTGGTTAAAACAAACAGTTTGCCTATATTTTAATCAGCACATATGCACACCGCCAGGCACACACACATGGCAAACTGTTACATTTTACATAAGTTGCAGTTAATTTACAATTTGTTGAACAAATTATTCATTGTCAATCTGACGGCAATTAGAGCATAAAAACTCAAATGTGATATTTTCACAGCTGTTGCATGTTAAGTGTTTCATTAGATTATGAAATGGCCGCACACATTTTGAATTATAAAATAATTGCCTGCACTTATGGCACTTGTTTACATTGCCGCGGCAAATATTTGACAACAAATTTTCAGAAAAAAAGCAAAAAGCCAAAAACACTGATGATAAACAGAAGCTGATGAAACACCATATATACCATGTTACTAATTGCTCACCATTTAAATCTATGTATATTAAATGTTTAATTATGATAATTACGCGAACAAGAAGTTGCAACAAACCGCAGTGAAAAATAACCAAAAAACAACAACACAAACAAAAATGTAATTACCGCGAATTTAATAAAATGAAAATATTTAGAAAAATAACTAATAAGCATTTATTAGAAGTGCGCTATTTAAAATTACAATGCCAATGCCAGATTATGGGAACGTGTGGAGAACATAAAAACTAACTGTTTCTTACTTTTGTCTATTGTTACTTGAATTTCTGTAAAAGTTTGTAATTATAATTTAATTTTTTATAGCGCTTGCAGCATGAAAAAGAGTTACTATGGCTGAGGCGGAATGTACTAAACGTCATAAGAGAGAGAGAGAGAGAGACTGGTGAAAACAAGCTGGCGAAAAATAAATTAGCGCTGATAAACAAAAAAATAGAAATAAAAGCAGCCGGCGGCTTAACTTCGAAAATTAATAACGGAACATTAGCGAAATGCAAAAGAAACGCCAGAATATAATGCTACTAAATTACAAAAATACTGTCTGCTATGAGGATATACTCATTTAACTGCAAGGCAAGTCGCCAAACAATTATACGAAGCTGCTGATTAGCACCGACGCATACGATGAGCGACTGCTCGTATTTCAGTTGATGTGTAGATGGTATTGACAGTCAAATGACAGCTAGCGCTCGCTACGCCGAAAGCTTGACAAAGCGACTGTGATTGCACTGTAAGGCAGTAACTAAATTATAAACAAGTCCTTTGGAAATAAAGCCGCGAAGTGAGCTATTTGTGCTGCTTGCAATTTGCAACTTACTCGGCGGTAGTCAAGGAGGCGGGCGGCAGTTGGCAATAAAAGAAGTCGAAACATATTTGAACAAATAGACACAGTCAGCAGGCTGCACTTCAGCACAGTAACAATAATAATAATAATAATGGCAAGTGAGCGAAAACGCTAAGAAAATATGAAGTTTCGTGGCATTTTGTCAATTGCTGTTGTTGCATGACAACTTTTGTCGCATAAGAAACGACAATTCTTAGTGAGCAATGCTGCAAGTGTCTGTAAGTGCTTTGAGCGGTGTGTTGGTTGGTGGCATAAAACAATAGAAACTGCTCCGAACAACAGCTGCTATTTACACGCTTACGCGCAACCAACCACCTTATGTAACCATTCATAAATTATGTTTTTAACTTCATCTCCCGCACGACAACAAACAACATGACAACAACCGCAATCAAGTGTAAATAAATCTACTTAATTATGACTGAAAAACAAGCAAACTTTCTTGGCGCGCTTTGAGTGTAGTTGGTGGAAGGTGAAGACTAACAGATGCCACAAAATAATTAATGCTACACACACCTGTGATTGTCGTTCGGAAAAGCACACGTTAATATGTTTCTGAGTATTCGGATGTGTTGCTGCTTGACTTAGAAGTGCCTGTGCTCTTACTTTTCTACTAAACTTTTAAGCCTGCAAGATAAATTTATAAACATATGCTAAAACCCACGAGTTAATGCCAAGTACCCGTTTATGAATTATGCTTATGAGTATTTGTCAAAATCTAATTCCGCTCTGAGTGTATTTTAGGCATATGAAATTTGCACACAAATATGCTGCAGTCGGTCGGTGTCTACCATACCATGCAAACGACCTTGTCAAGGTCAAATACAAAAGCATAATTGTTCATTGCTGTTGCGAAAATAAAGCTTTTGTTTTGTTAGTCGCTGACTGAAACTGAATTATGCGAAGAAGTTTAGTTCTATAGCTTTATGTAACTGTTGATCTAAGTAGAGTTACCTTTTTCACTATTCATTCATTACTGGAAAATATTCTATCGAATAGACTACGTTCAGCAAGCAGTGAAGAGAATATAGCACCCGTGGCAGAGGGTGCACACGAAGGCCGTGGAGAGCCGATTCGACGCCGTTCGCATTTTGCATCGAGATCTTAAATTGAAAGCGTACAAAATATAGCTTGTGCAAGAACTGAAGCCGCTCGACCTTCCCAAGTGACATGGTTTTGCTCTATAGGCTATTGAAAGTTCCAAGAAGATTCGACGTTTTCGAGGCAAAGTTTGCGATGAGATACGATGGGACTCATTTCCGGGCACAATGGGTATGTAAACAAGCAAAATTACCGCATTTGATACGAAGATAAACCTAAGGAGATTCAGGAGCTGTCATTTCATCCCGAAAAACAACGGTTTGGTGTGGTTGGTGGGCCGTTAGAATCATGGGTCCATATTTTATCAAAAATGATGTCGGTGAGAATCGCCTATGGCGACAATTATTGCGCCATGATAACCGACTATTGGATGTCTGAAATTGAAACTTGTGATCTCGGCGACATTTGGCTTCAACAAGATGGCACCACTTCCCACACATCGCATCAGTCAATGGATGTATTGAAAAAAAAAAAAATAACACTTCGGTGAGCAGATAATTTCACGTTTTGTGCCGATTGATTTGCCTCCAAGATCGTATCACATCACACCGTTAGACTTTTTCCTGTGGAAATATGTTAAGTCTAAAGTCTATGCGAACAATCCCGCTTCAATTCGGGCCTTGGAGCGAAACAGAGCGCGTGTCATTCGCCAGTTACCAATCGAAATGCTCGAATGAATAATCGAAAATTGGACTCAATGTATAGGCCATCTGAAAAATCTTCAAAAACTAAATGCCAAGGAACGTTTTTTCGAATGATACTTAAGGAATATCCCGCATTAAATTTGAAGTTTCTGTGTTTTTCTTAAAAAAAAGTAGAGAACCCTGCAATGGATCACCCGTTATAATTTCCTGAATATGATTATCGAAATAATGAACAAAATCTTTCTTTTATGTTCCAAATATTCTATTTCAAACATCGGTTATATGCCGCACACAATGAAGTTTCATGTTTTTGTACCAGAAATTGTTCAACAGGGCCCGAGTAACAAATGATAAAAATCAATTCGAACCATTTGTTAATAGATATTATGTGGTTGTGCGCTGTGGAGCAGCTCGAATTCGGTATTTTAGCAAGTGTCGGCACCGCAATATTTTCATGTAAAATATTTTAATTAATTTGCCATTACAATTGTGCTCTTTGAATGAAGAGTAAGTCAGCTTTAAATGCGACAAGAAACAATGCAATTCCAGCCGGATTACAACAACACAAAATTCTTATAATTTGGTTAGCAAAGGGAATGTTTAAAGCGCAACGTGCAATGTAAAAATTATTATTTCCACGAATATGTTCGATATTACGTTTATCTCTGTGAGCGCATATAAAAGCGTTTGTATAGATGTAAGCGTATCGAGTGAATAGTATATATCTGAAAATACCACACGCAAGCATAAATGCATTAAATGTAACAATCACGCAGACACATTTTTAAATATGCATATTTTTGCGCAAGTGTATGTGCATGCAAATGCAACGCACCGCTGCAGAAAAAATGCAATTCCGTCTATGCATATGTATGTACATACATACATTCATATGTGTACATATACATTTTTTTTCATAACCGCGAAGCCACCCACAAACTCATTACCCGTTTCCAGCAGTCGCCTGTGGAGAAAATTATTGAAACAAATTTAAGAGCAAAACCGTAAGGGGTCACGAAGGGTTTCGGATTAAAATATTTACCGTATATGTACGCATGTAGTGCATACATTTTATAATTGTGGGGCAATTGGTTCGTAAGATATATTTTAAGTACGTGAAAACAGATATTTCATGTGTAATTGAACCAATGTTTTTATAGCAGAAGAAATTTTGCTGCTCCAGAAAGAGTATTGATGAGTGTTGAATGGGTTGTGTGACAAAACAATAATTCGTAGGTCCAGAGAGCACCTAAAATTGGATATTACGGATGACCCTGAAACGATCTGAATACTGAATAATCGGGATAATGCAAAATTAAAAAAAAAATTAAAATTCTTTGAAATACTACTTTTAGGTTTGTCTGTTATGAATGTAACGTGGTACTAAAGCAGAGTAATGGAACCGTTACATACTATCTTGAGTTTTGCTTTTGGATATGTAAATATATTAGCGCGCCTGCAGAAGAGCCATTGTTCCAAAGTGTACACCTCTCCGTGGTCTATTGGCTCTACAAAAGTTTCATCCATTCCATACTAACGGATGGTGCGGTGGCAGGAGGATAACATTAACAAAAAAGTGCTACCCTAAGATTTGTATACCATAGACCATTCAGCTCCTTCAAGAGTTGTTTGAAACAATAGACTCTAGAGAAACAGCTTCGGTCTTGGAACACAAACAGCCCTGTGTTGATACCACAAAGTTACTTTGGGGTATTGCTGCTGGTGAACTGACCACAAAACTTATATTTCTAGGACAAACTTAGTAATATTATATGGGTTATCACAACACATATACGCTCAACATATCATCTACAGACAATTGGAAACTTGGATTTTGAGGAATGCAGAGCATGCACGGAATATGATGAGACGCTGGAACGCTTATCTCTGCGAATGCCTAGCCTTTAGCCCGATAAAACGGGCTTCCAGTTAAGAGATATTTGGCAGCTGGGATGAAAAAAATTAGAATAATAAAAATCAGCACTTTTTTGCCAAATCCACTGAGTTGCTGGAGAAGGCTTAATTTGGTTAACTCCAAGGAGCCAAATAGGTCTAGTGATTCCTTTGAAATTAACAAACAAGCCAAATATATTATCAGAATGTTGCAGCGAATTATAATTTAAAGTTAATCTTTTTTTTGTGTATATGTACCTATTGGAAAGCCCTTTATTGCAATACTGTGTTTGATCTTTTTCCACACTAACAATAGACCGACGTACGTTGCAGTTTTTTCATTGCATTTTCGCCTCATTTTATGCGTAATTTTCTTTGTGTTCGCTTTCTTGCGAATCGATGAGCTGTGAATGATTTCATTTTTAGCGTTTTATAACTGATTTGAGGTTGCAAAAGTTTGTTGCACAGCGACAGTGTAAATGTGCAAGGCCAACACGACGGCATCGGCATAGACTACATTGAGGGAAAAATGAGAATTACGATAATATATATATGTATATGTAGTTGCGCAGCATTGCGTTTAAAAGAATCACCAAACACAAGGATTAAGAAGAGTTTAACACGGCGAATTTGCAAGGAAGTAGAGTTAAAGCGAGCGAACGCTATATTTTTGTGCAATTATTTGCAACTTGCTTTAAGCCATGAAATTTTAATGTAATTTCTTTAAACCGGATTTAATCTTATTTGCAACGCTTACATATCCTTCCACCAGCGGTCAGCATACGGCATAGAGCGCTTACAGCTGCTGATATTAGTGAGTGTGCGCATTTGTCCTGCGTTTTTCCGTGCAAAACATATTTACGTGCGGGTAGCAATACGAAAAACATCAACGAACGTATTTGCTTAGCTAACCAAGCGTGTAAATCCGGTTTGGTTTGTTCTGGTTTGGCTATTTCTATGCTGTTCAACATCCGTTGTGCTGGCGGCAAAATTTTCTTTCATCCAATTCTTCTCTGCTCAGTTCGATTCTTCTCATTTGAACAATGTTTTAGAAGTTTACTTTTTATTACTTTTTTTTTGCGTTGCTCATGCTTTTTTAATTTTCTAGCGTTGATTTAGCGGTGTTTTACTTTTTGTAAAGTTTTTAGTAACGGTTTTTTTGTTTGTGTTATTATCACTAGTTTTATTTCAAATTTCATTTTACTTTTTTTTATTACTTTTTTTGAAGAGTTTGCTTTCATGCTTTTTTAATTTTCTAGCGTTGATTTAGCGGTGTTTTACTTTTTGTAAAGTTTTTAGTAACGGTTTTTTTGTTTGTGTTATTATCACTAGTTTTATTTCAAATTTCATTTCGATAATTTTCTGGTGTTCGTTTTATAGTATTCGATAATAAGTATGGGAGTTGAAGAGTGTTCTAATAGATTTCTTTGTATTTAGGGAGCCTTTTTAATATTTTAAAAGAGATACTAATGTCGGAAAAAATAGTAAGACTTTTTTATTTAAATTTCGCGCGAAAAGCCATTCGTCGAAATATTTTCTTTTTTAAGGTTGGTGTGACTATCAGTCACATGTGTACCAGATGCCACAACAAGATAATCGTTAGTTTTTTGTTTAGTATTCGCTTGAAGTATGTACACAAGGTGCATTCAATGATTTTTATTATGAATGAAATTATTCAACAAAAAAGTGCCATTAAATTTTGTATACGGAACCAAATTTCTGGTGTCGACCTTCAGAATGGTGGAAAACGCCTTCGGTGATAATTGTTAGTGTCGAGCAAGTATTTTTAATTGGTACAGATTATTCAAAGAGAGTCGAGAACAGGTTGCCGACGATCCGCATTCAGGGCGGTCATCAACATAAACTGATGATAAAGAGGATGATGATCAACAAAATAAAGAGATTGGTGCTTGAGAATCGACGATTAACAGTCAGAGATATTACAGGCATCGTTGGAATATCAGAGAGATCAATAAAAACTTTTTTGAAACATCATTTGGGCCTAAGAAAAGTGAAATCCCGATGTGTTCCAAAATCACAATTTTTTTTCGAAAAACAACGTCCCGTTAACGTCTGTGAAACAATGCTTTCCGACTACCAAGATATCATAAAACGTATTATTATTGGCGAGGAGTTTTGGATCTATGTTAACGATGCAGAAACAGACGACCAATCGGTCAAGGTGAGACGAAACCAAAAAAACACGTCATAGAAAATCAAAAATCGAGGTTATGTAGACAGTTTTCTTCGGGTGTGGTGCACTCCGAATTCCTTCCGCCTGATCACACAGTCAACAAGGAATAATATTTGAGTGTTACGCGTCATTTGCTCAAAGCTGTTCGTAAAAAGAGGCCGGAATTATGAGCGGACAACTCTTGGCTTTATTAAACGTGAACCGCTACGCGCATTGAAGGCTATTAAATAAATTGACTTTAACAGCTGTTTCGAAAATTGGAAAAGCACTTGGCATTAGTATTGTGATGCTAAAAAGGAGATTACTTTAAAGGTGACGACATAGATTTTGAAGAATAAACTATAAATTTTAAAATTAAGTACAAAGTCTTACTATATTTTGTCCACAGTACAAATATTTTTTTAATTCAAGATAAGTTAACTCGCACACACGCTCCCGGAAAGCTAATTTGAGACTAATAATCAACTGTGTAGCTCGTAAAATTATGCTCGTTCACCATAATAGCGGTTACTAAGTGTGACATGGTCGAACACACAGCAGCATGCAAATGAGAAATTTGTTTGATGCGCGGGCAATAAATAATTGCGCCTTTCCGGCCTAAATTCAGAGACGAGTGGGTCCACGCGCGCACATGACTACACGCCAAATGATGTGTTTGCGCCCACATTTAGTTAAGAGGACAAGGACATTCCAGTTAAAAGCCTAAAATTTAAATAAATAAACATGCGTATGTCTCTTTATATGTGGCAGACATTTCGAGTTATTTGAATAGCAATTTGCGAACTGCACAAATACAGCCATTACCATGAGAAATATGTGTCATTCAAGCGGAGGGGGAGGCTGAAGGTTCAAACAAAATCATTTCGGCTCGGACACGTTTACATATGCGCGCATGCATGTTTATTTGTAACGGCTTTTTTAGTGCCTCCTTTGAATTGGTTGACATCCTGATGCGGTTCCGGCGTGCTAATGCACCATCAACAAGGCCACCAGCGCGACAATGGTAAACAGCAAATTGCCAACAACAGTAAAATAGCCCACAAACAACAGACCGACAACAGGCCGACAACAATGGCACTCGCAGCTAGCGGCCAGTGCAGTGCAGCGCGTCACGACATCAGCGCCACCAAGCGAAGCGGTCGGCAGTTGGTAATCTGTCTGTTTAATTAATTCCTAAAAGGCTTTTATAGCATTTAAACCAATGCAAATAAAACGTAGTAGAAAGTCAAATATATGTTATATAACGCCAGCAACACATACATACATATGTTTGTATGTATGTATGTAACCACAAACAACAGCAGCAACATGCGTGCTCGTACAACTTACAACAACTACAGCGGCCTATGGCTAAAACATTTGCTAGCCATTTGAGCTGTGTTGTCGTTGTTGTTTGGCAAATTAAAAGTTAACACTCCCCTGACGTCAACACCTCTCACCAATTGCTATGTGTGTGCAGCACCCTGTTTTCGGCCATGAGCGGCATGTGTTGGATTTTGTTATTTTGATTTCCCTTTGAAAGGCCTCCGTGCGCCGTAAAATCATTGCATCAACGCAAAATTAAAAAGTAGAACGCACAAAAGCCGAAATGGCAGTGAACTATTTTACCCCAAATGTGTTGTTTTTTTGTTACTATCAAAACCGCATACACACACACAATCGTGACAACTAAATACATTCAAGTTAACTAAATAACAATCAGCCTTGCGTCCTCTCGCGCATTTGTTGTTGGGAGCGGTGACAGAGTGGTGAGTTAAATTGAAATGAAAGCGTGAAACAAATGGAATTATTTGAAATTCTAAATTGATTTATTTGCATGCGCGCTGTGCATTCGCTGCAATTCGAGTTTTATTTGTTGTTCAATTCCAGCCTTGCGGGCGCGCAGCAAAATGTAGCAAAAGAAAACCCGGTCCAAACTAGTGATTTATTCATTTTATGTTTAGACTCAAATTAAATAAAAGTTCAGCGTAATGAAAGGCAAATGAGAACAAAGGAAGGCACATAGTCAATAAAAGCGAATATTTATTGCAAACTTTTGAAGAGCGCTGCTCGAAAATTAGTTAGGTTTAAACTTTTTGAGTAATTTTCCAAAGTACCGGTACCAAATATGTGAGCTGATTTACAGTTTATTAGGGTTTTCGGTTGCCATGAAAGGTAACTTAGTAGCTGTAAACCAAATTAATACACAATTACTGAGCTGCTTGATAGTTTACTTTCGTTCACAGAAACTTAAATTTCAAATTTCTGTTTAAACAAAGCTTTTCCCTTCTTTACTTAATGACACATTGAATTTTGTCAAGCGCACTTTAAAAAATTAGCATTCTATAACTCGTGGAGATATACTAAGATATATACATATTTTTTTATTTATTAATTTTAATACGGAGGCTGCTATATATATTTCTGGCCTAGGCAACACTAAGTTTTGCCAGGTGCAATCTGACATTTCCATTGGAAAGTTTGACATTTTTTAGCATAACATCACTCAGAACGTTTTGTCATTTAATCGTGAATTGTTTTATTTACAGGGAATTTAAAAATTCATCTCGGCCAAAAAATGGAATTAACTCGTGAACATTTTCGTGCGATCATTTTTCACAACTTTCGACGTGGATTATCACGACAAGAGTGCATCAATGAACTAAAATCTTTGTAGGGCTATGAAGCACCATCCTATAGCACTGTGAAAAACTGGTACAACGAATTCAATCGTGGCCGACGCTCGCTCAAAGACGAATTCCGTGAAGGTCGTCCAAAAACAGCCGTTGTGCCAGAAAACATCGATGCCGTACGTGAACTGATAATGCAAGACCGTTATGTAACATACCTTCAGATAGAGGCCTATGCATTTCTCCCACTAGCATACATTCGATATTGCAAGAACACCTGGCCGTAAAAAGGTTTGTTCTCGTTGGATCCCGCACAATTTGACAATCGCTCAAAAAAAGCCTCGTGTGGATTGGTGTAAAGAAATGCTGAAAAAATACGATCGCGGTGCTTCAAAAGACGTTTATAAGGTCGTCACAGGTGACGAATCATGGATCTGTGCGTATGAAAACAAAGGAGCAATCGACCGTGTGGCTATTCCACGAAAATCCAACGAAAGTTGTTCATGGAAGAAGCACTTCGAAGCAAATGGTCGCCTGTTTCTTCGGCAAAACTGGTCATGTGGCGACTGTTCCGCTTGAGCAACGTAGGACGGTCAATTCTGAGTGGTACACCACCATTTGTTTGCCTGAAGTCTTCGAAGAAATTCGAAAAACGAACAAGAGAAGACGAATCATTGTGCACCATGACAATGCGAGCTCTCACACATCGGCTCAAACCAGCGCCTTTTTGACCGGCCAAAACGTCGAATTGATGGGTCATCCGCCGTACAGGCCTGACTTGGCACCCAATCACTTCTTTTTATTCCCAAACATCAAGAAAATAATGCGTGGTCAACGATTTTCGTCGCTAGAAGATGCTGTTGAAGTATTCAAAAACCATGTTTTGGAGGTGTCCCAATCGGAGTGGAAAAAGTGCTTCGAAAATTGGTTTGAGCGCATGCAAAAGTGTATAAATCTTGATGGAGAATATTTTGAAAAACAATAAAACCTATTTTCATTATTAGGCCAGAAATATATATAGCAGCCCTCGTACTAGAGGACCCGTCCACGCTTTGCTGTGGCTAATACATAGATAAAACTACTACTACCATCTATATGATTTCTATTAGTTGGATTATAACTATAAGCTAATGAGATAAAGCATTTCGTGTGTTAATAAAGATATTTGCTAAGCTGGAAACAGGCGAAATGAGCAAAGTAGGTGCTTCGCAAGTTCATAATCCAACAGAAACCAAGAATAACTGGTTCTAAAAAGTGTTTAAGTGCTCTCTAATCGGAATAAAGCCGAAATTTTTCGTCGGTGAAAGAAACATAGCTCAATCATTTCCCACTGGAATCCAATCGACAGTCATTCTAGCGGACTCCACATGACGAACCCGTTCTCAGGCGTGGAAAAACGAAAAAGGCGGCTGAAAAGGTTATCACATCAGTCTTTTCTCTCTCTGTTTAAAATTGTACGCATACATATGTATATTCAAATGATTGTTACAAACATGAATTTTGAACAAATGCTTATTATTTGAAATATAACTTTTGTATTTATGAGTTGTATTCAAATTTGACATAAAGAGATAAAAGGTATCCTATGTCCTTACCCTGGTTCTAAGCTACCTCTCCACCAATTTTCAGCCAAATCTTTCTTTCTTTTATATATATATATAGATGAACTGTAAATAAATTTTTCAGACATACTAGAAAAAAAAAGAATTGGCTGGCTAGGCCTTCGTCCCATTTTGTATAGATACATATTAATTTACTTATATGAACATTTCAACTCTAAGTTAATTTTAGTAGCATAGTAGGTAGATGTTTTCTTAAATTTTCGTAGTCCAGTGTTGCTATAGCGGTATGCAAATCAACATTTTGCGATGTGTCGTTGTAGCAGTTTATTAGGTGTTCCATGATTAGAGTATCATTACAGTTCATGCAAAGTGGTGGTGGTTCTTTTGAAAGTAGATACCCGTGCGTTAGTTTAGTATGGCCGAGTTTAAGTCTCATCAAAACACATTGCTGGTGTTTTGTCTTAAAATTCGATTTGCTGCCATATTGTTGAGATAACTGATGAATAGTTTTATAATGAGAATTAATTTTGTTTTCTCAATTTGAGATACGTTGTTTTTTAATAAAGTTTGGGAGGCAATTTTTAATATCTTTTTCGGTGTAGTTGTTTATTAAAAAAGTAGGATGAGTGTGCGTCTTTTGCTAATTGATTTTCTATTGAAATATAGAAAACTAGCCTCATGCGAGGTTAAAAAACAAGTGCTTGAAAACCGTCGTGTTGACATCAGAGAGATAGTAAGGGATATCAACGTCTTGTATGCATCGACTCAAAATATTTTGCTTAGTGTTTTGGCGAGTCAATCCTAGACTCGTACCAAAGGACTTGGATCTATTGCAAAAAGGATGTCGTGTAGAGAATCAAAATATTTTGCTTAGTGTTTTGGCGAGTCAATCCTAGACTCGTACCAAAGGACTTGGACTTATAGAGATGTTTGACAAATGGAACCTTTCAGCTATACTTAGTTTGTAAATAGCTAAGAATACCTCAATGAGATTTATCTTATAAAGTTCTCAGTAAATGCAATCGAGTAGAGGATTATCAGTCAAACTTTAAAAAGTACCATATTCTATTAGAAACCTCAAACACCGAACATTTTTTCACAAACTTGATTGGCAATAAATGTTCCTGATTGTGTTGATTCGATTTGGCTACTTAATGAAAATTAAAAAAAAGTACAGAAAGACAAAGTGTTGGGTTAGTTAGACCTGCTAAAACAGATAATTTTACACATTTCATGATCTGACTCGCCCCGCACTGAAAAGCAGAGTAACTATTAAAATATAGAAACAATTCCTAAAAATATTTTAGAACATATTCCAATCGAAATATAGCCATAATTACAAATACATAAACATAGCTATAAAGAAATGTAAACAATGGTCAAATCGATTGATCTGAATATTTTGTTTATCAGTCAAGCCAAGTATAAGATGGATCATACGGCATGTATGAAATGTATACAAACTTATGAAGGTTTGCTGTTTTTCTTGATATGATTTTTTGGAAAAAACATATTTTACGTTATATCGGTGACTCATTGAATAAAATCAATCCCAGTCAATAAAAAGCATTTCTTGCATTCGCTTTTGAGCTTCTGCCCACATAATCTGTGATAAGCAGGGCAAACACTTCTACTAAGAAAATAACCAAAAGAAATATGATTGCAGATTATTTTTGATCAGTACAACGTGAAACTGACGATACTGAGCTAAATAAAAAACGAACCAAAAAGAATTTTTGATCTATATATTTGAATTTACTAATATTTTTGGGCAAATTAAGTTCGTTGCAAAGTTTTGCAAAAAAATTTTTTTTTATAAAAAGTTGAATAACTTAATAAAATTTTTAACGATTTTCAACAAAAAACATTTGTTAAACTCGGTAAATATACTTTTTGAATTTAATCACAACTAATTAAAAAAGCAGAAAAAAGGTGAAATATAAGCTTGTTGTGCGAAAAAAAAATCTCTTAAGCTTTAATAAGACAACTATATGTCATTCGAAAAGTCTTAAACCGTTCTTAAATTAAAAATCGGTTGATAATTATACTGAGCTAAGATATGGGCTAATAGTGCGCAAATTATGAGATTTAATGTGTGGCAAATTGCATAATTTGATTTTCGTTCCACTCGACAAGACTTACAAGAAAAATAGCATCACTTTCCAGGTAATTTGGAGTGCCACACTGTGCTAAGTATGTATACAGAATACAGATACCCGGTCCCAATTCATAAAAAGTGAGAACATTTTTGAAAATTGTCATAATCGATAGAATTACTCAAAAACACAATAAGTACGACAAAAAAATAAATCGACCGCTACAAAAAACAGTATTTTTTGAATTTAGCGATAATGTCAGAAACGTCAAAATCTGAGAGGGTGTATAGCAGATGAACACTGAATTCTTCCATAGGCACATGCATAAGTGTTCGACCCGATATAGTCCACATTAATACTTCTATAATTACATTTTGCATGTCACTTTTTACCGCAGTGAGTTTGTGAAAATTTAAATTGCTTTTTATGCCGTTCTTTTGAATTTGTAAATGTACACAGGAATCTATACACAAAGTCACATACGCAAATATGCTTTATATTTGCATATTCGACGAAAGAATAAATATAAATATAAACAGGTGTTTGCACTTTTGGCAAAAAAGTTCCTTAACTAACTAATATATTAATGTGTGTATGTGTATGTATGTATATGCAGGTGTACGTATGTATGCATTGCTGATTTGCTAACATAACCGTACATACCGTTGCATATGTATGTATGTACATATGTACATATGTATAGGTATCCTCATAGAGAGCATATGAATTTTCATTTCACTTTATTGCCGTGGGTTTCAACGCATATGTGCGCATGCGTATGTGTGTGTTTTAAATGGCTTTGTAGGAGTAAGTTGGTTGACCGGTTAGTTGGCTGCCATTAAAAAACATGTCCAAACAATTTGGCTAACGGTATCGCAGCACAGCACAACACTGCAGCGCATAGCTATGTTATGGGCAAAGTACCCGTTAAATTGCCAAAAAAAGGCCAAACTGCGAATGTGTGTGGGTGATAAATACGGAGCGTAGGTAAAAGTTTGCCATGTCAAAAAAGCCGTTATGTGTGTTGGTGTGCTTGCAGCATAGCGCAGAGCTATTATAAGTTGCAAACTTATGAGCATAAGCATATGCAGATGTGCACGTAAGCGAGTTGGTTGCGCAAATTTACGTGCATGTACCTGCCATATACACATACACACATGCGTACATATAAAACGTTGAGTTTGGGCGCATTTCATTGGCAAATGTGAGCTCACCGAATTTTGTGGCCAACATACAGAGATGGACGCACGGTCGTTTTACCGTTAAATGGGCATGAATTGTGCGACTTTTTCCGCAGACGAAAAGCTGCATGCTGAAAGTGCATGCGAAACACACGTAAACGGGACCACAACTGATTGCGAATGTAGGCATCCAAAGGCACATTCGTTTGCTTTGAAAATCAAGGTGTACCGTTATATACATATATTAAAAGCAGGTGGGAGCTGAGCATGAAGATTTAAGCGGAAGGAAGCAAAAGTGTTCGGGCGGGTGCGGAAACTATACGGAAGGCGTGTGTCACATGCAACGTTGCACTTAGGCGTGGCGCATTTTGAAATAAAGTAAAAAATCTGCGCTTAGCAAATACGCACTAACAGCAAGCAAAAGTAAAATAAAAAGATAAAATAATAGTAAACTTCGAGATAATTAAGCTACAACAATGAGTGACAAAGAATATATACGTTCAACGGCAAAAATAAAAATAAGAAGCCTACTAGCAGGCGCAAAAGCAGAAAATTGCCAGCTTCCCACTTACATAACTTGGTTTTCAGTAAAAACAGGAATCAGTTGCGGCAAACGTTGCCAAGATTTTGTATTATTACATGCCTTCATAGCTAGATATATCAACATAAAGTTAAAATGCTAAAAAATATCTTAAAGCTCCGTAGGTGTATTTGAGGGTTTCGGGGAGAATATTTGAAATAAAATGCCAGCCGTTACACAGATAGTTTTTATAAAATTTAATAGCCACAAAAATCGAGACAATGATGAATTTATGCAAATTTATCCTAAATTAGCCGCAAAAAGTGGTCGAGCGGCAACAGTGTTGAGTATAAGAAGGAAACAGGCAACAGTAGGAGCAGCGTAAGAGAGTACAATGGCACAAGAAAAGTGAATAACAGTATTACATGAAAGCCACAGAAAACGATAACATCCAAGCACTTGCAGTGTGCTTAGAGGTCTGACCACTAAAGTGCAGATTTCGGTAGACAATGACGGATTTAAGCAACAGTGAGAGCAGCCTTCGAGGGCAAGTGTTTTTCACTGCTCAAGTAGCAAGTTGAAAGTATATTTAGTATATACATATTTCAATTCCTACAATTATTATATTTTTTGGTCTTTACTGATATTGTAGGTTAGCTGGACTAAATGTCATGGCAGCTAAATTGTCGTCATTAATCACTTGCCGAAGGTAATCTTCCAAAACATGAGTAGCCCTTTCCGCTTGTGTAGGGAATGTAGTAAAAATATAAATATGGGTCAAAGGGGACACATGTATGAATAATGTATAATCAAAACAAAAAAATTGAGAACAAGATAAATTTGGAATAAGTCAATTCAAGCTTCTGTGTAAAGGTAGGAAATTCAGAATGTCTTGAAGATACTTTTGACGTGTCTTTTTTTAATATATAGAATAAGTAGTGCATATTTTAGCCTGTATTCAAATAATTTTTTTTTTATATTTTCAAAGTTTAACTATTCATGAATATGTCTGGAAGAGGATTTTCAGGAGGACTCAAATTATTTTCGGAGATATAGGTATTTTGCTTACCCAGCATTCAGACTTAGGCAACGAAACACTTTGTGCAACAATTTACACGGATTTTTCTCGCAACTTTCTCTCTAAAGCGATATCAACGATTTCTCAGGTTCAGCTATATAAATTCACTTGAATTTTTTTTTTTGATAGTCTTCTTTATAGACTTGTCTATGTCTGTATTAATCCATAACACTAAATTTTTAATTAAAAAACACTATTATTTAAAAAATTCGGAACGATCAAGAATATGATAAAAATTCTACTTTTTTCAGACAGTCGCCATTTCGTGAAAAAAATTTTCTTTCATCTTTTCCATAGAACCAGACATTCCGACATTATTCTAGATGAATAATCTTTTTTTTTGTTGTCAGTGTGCTGGGAGGGTTAAAATCGTGGTTATATGGCCATGAAAATTTTTTGAGACACCCAATTCAACAGCTGCTAATTTTTGAAAATTTTCCTTTTTTTAGTTTTTGAATTCCTTCTAGGATTCTAGTAATGTTAATAAATAATGAATAACAAATGGGTAGTAAAAATAATAATTGCCCTCTTTACGACACTTCTAAATTACCTGAAATTCATGCCTCTCTAGACAATAATAAATATTTCCTAAAAATAGTGAATAAAGACAAAATATATTAAGAAACTGAATAACTAAAAGAGCAAACTCCCGAAAGCAAAATAAGAAAATATATATATGTACATATATAAAAAAATATTAACTTTCATGTCTCAGTTTATCCCTTACACCTCATTTTTAACTTTACGCTTTCTTGTAACCTTTTTTCCCTACCCTTATGAGCGTTTTTGTAGACAGCACATTAGTGATTCGTATTTCTCGCACGTGATAAATGTATTGTACGAGGTCTCTTTCCACAATTTACGCATAGTATTTAATGGCATTTCCCGCCTTTGCCCAGCATTTCTAATCTCATGGACACTTCAGAGCTTTCCTGGTTTTGTCGCTTTTTGCATCCTATTAGACATTACTCACTTAAACATTCCGTTCTTCCATTGCAGTTGATGAATTTGCTGTCTGTCGCCCGTGAGATCAACACACCGGCTTCGTCTTTAACTTTTGACTGCTGTCATTTATATTATGGCAGTAGAGCTCAACAAAGGCGAGAATGTGTCAGGCAAACGGCTGTAAATAAATTTCACTTTTTCCCTAGTCGCTTGCGCTCATCGCTGACCATTCTCAAATTTGTGAGGTGCTGACTCATGTATGTGTATGGCATCTACGTCGTTGCTCTCTCTTTTGCAAAGGCAATAGGGTGGGAATGGAGTAGGCGTGACGAATTTAATTCATAAGTAGTGTTTAATTAGGGAAACGAGCCGGCAGCAAGGGTCGTCTGATGTACATTGTTAGTGAGCGACGAGTAAGGGCAGCAGACGGACCTAGACTTGAAGTAATGTGAACGTATTTTTTACTTGACAGTTCGGTCGAATTTTTTTCTTAGTTAATGGAAGCTTTCTTTTATTCCTACTATTCTTTTCTAACTCAGAGAAAGTGTGCTAATTTTAATGGAATATCTAAGCTAGGTTATTACCAATTTTTCCGGGTTGTGGGAACATTCTTGCTAAGTGAAATAGTACTTTGTTTATCTAGGTACATGGCGAAACCTCTATTTGTAATAATTTTTAATGCAAGGAAGGAAACTCACATCTGCAAACTGAGAGCTGTTTTTCAGCACTGATCACATCCGCGTAATATATGGATCTTCTAGTTCCGAGAATAAAATCAAGGTAGTGAAGTGTAAGTACGATAAATAGTAGAAATTCATAGCAATATATTGTATGTATATATAAGAAACTAGACAATACAATTGAAATATGAAAAAACTTATTTGAATGAAAGTATAAAAAAATTTCTGAAGCAACTCAGCTGAGTTAAGCAATAAATTGGTCTCCACTAAACATAGTTAATAACGTAGCTTCACGATATTAATTTCATAGTCAGAAGCTTCCTCGCGCCTTTTTTATACAGCTTTTCCTACTGCAGCTTTCTCTTAACTAAACCATCTTAAATCCCACTAAATTGGCACAGCGGCTACTTTAAACGGACCTCATACACTGACGGTGAAGAGATCCATCTTCTAACTAATTATTCGCTATTTCTAGCACATTAGTCTTCCACTGGCTTTCCACTAATTCTAAGTTCTTAGCTTTCATCGCACGTCGCCCACTTACCGCAGCAGCTAGCTATTCACACTAGAAACCACACATAATCTGCACTGCAATTAAAAACTTTATGGCCACCGCACCCCGGCAACAAAGCACACCAACAACAATGGTAAAATAGAGCGTACTTAAACACTGCACCGAATTCCTCTTTTTTGTTGCAAAGTAGCCTCTGGACAATGTTTCTTTTGCTGCTGCTGCTGTTGCTGCTTCATCTTCTGCTTTTACTGCAATTTTTCACGTTTGTCTCCGCATTTTTATCTCAGAAACTCTGTGGTGCGGCAAACGGCCACAAAACCAACAATGCTCTGTGGACGACAAACTGCCTTACGGTGATACAAGAACAACAACGACACGGAAAGACTGATTTGATTTTGTTTCAATTCATGCATCTGGAATTAGTGTGAGCCACGCAGCCACCGAGTCCGTGTGTCAAGGCATTTGGATAGACCGAGCATTCTGCGTAAGTCAAGGCAAACACTTGGGCAGCTGCGAGCGTGTTTGCTGTCGCCTAATAATTTATTTGGACTTTGATAGCAACAAGACGCCGAGTGGTCAGTGGCCGGTTGCCTGGCTGCACTGCAACGCAATCAAGGTATAAATCACGACACCGCCGACCGCGCTCATACAAGCCGAAAACACAAGCGTCTGCGATAACTTTAAATGTCAAACGCTAGCTTGAAATCGAAGCTTAGCGTACATACATGTGTATAGCTAGTGGATTGCCAGTTGCTAAGCTGGCGCGAAGCTGCAATTGGAACTTCCTTCCATATGGCTCATTTGTAATGCGCTAGGTAGTCTAGCAGGTAGACAGCAAGCAAGGCGCAGTGTAAGTGGAAAACCTAGTTTCCGGAGGGCAATAATTTATGTAACGAAGAAAATTTTCTTGCACCTGCAAATTTGGCGAACACTTTGATTTAGGCATTGAATTGCAAATTGTGCACCACAGTAATGGCAAGCGTATTGGTGGCACTATTTACAACAAGCAAGCTCTTCGAAATGTGCTGACCACTTAAAAATAATAATTTGTGTTTAGTGAGGGGCGTAATTTTGCTGATGGAGAAATTATCTTACAATTATCTTCTTAAATTCTTTTGAATTTGTAATATTTAGTAGTAAAGTGTCAACTCTCATGTGTAGTTTAGACACTGGAAATCCTAGCAAACATTAGGCATTTCGCCTTTAATGTCTCACGTTTCTTTGAACAATTATATTTTTGATTTAAAAGCTTTTTTTTCATCAATAAAGAATAAGTCTATACTACAAAGTGTATCCTGAATTATTGCTTTGCTAAAATCAGTATGACAATTCCAAAGCGAGATTGCCGGCTGAAGTTAGCCCAACATTTGTGAATATTCCTGATGTCAGCCTACCAATTAACACCCATAAATTTTTATATTATTATATACACATGCGAATGTACATATGTATGTCTTCGCGTATACCTGCCAAATGCCACAATAACGGTTAATAACACGCATTGGCAATATTTTCCATGCTTATTCGTGCTCATTCTCCCATTATCGCTTGTATTGTATTGATTTTAATATTTTTGTAACACAAATCTCATGTGTGTCATTTCAGTTTGCTGTAGAATATTAAGATTTTATCAATGCTCGCATATTTGCCACAGTTGCTTGTGCTTATTGTACTACAGAGACAAATTGAGATACATTTATGAAAGCATTTTTTTGATGGCAACAACAAAATGCTTAATGCTTTAATTTTAAATATGGCAGACATGACGGGCTTAAAATACTGCGAATACTCACAATTAAAACTATTATACGAGTATGTATATGAGCATAAAAATTTATAAAAAATATTCAACTTTCAAATTTATTAAATAATATATAAGTGCATATATATATTTAAAGTTATTTACTCAAAACCATGTGAAACTATGCATATAAGCATGAAAATATTATATACTAGCATACATATGCACAATAGTAAATATTGACGCGTGTGGCCTGCTAATATCAGATAGAAAATAAAAATGTGATAAATTCATATTTGCTTTGCCTTTAAATACGTTGAAATGCCGACGAGCAGCATTCGCAAATGTTTGGTTTGCTTTTTTGGGTATTTTCTAAAACGAAGAGATAGCTCGTCGTTTGTTTTGGATAAACAATTCAGGATTGTTTGTTGCTGCCCTACATTCGGTTATGGAAAATTTTCGAAATTTGTCGAGCATGAATTTACTGTGTATTGTGAGAGCTGTGTTGAGTGAATACCGAATATATTCCACAATACGAAGAAAATATGAGCGACCGAAAATCGTACAGTACTGAGAGTACTTATTTAGCTGAGAAAAGGATGTTAGCATGTTCATATACTGTTAAGTACACTACTCGGATTTAGTGGAGAGAGCTGGGAAAAAGTTTGAGAGCAAAACAGTTATTCGAAAAAGAAAACCGTTTATTTATAATATATAAGAATGGGTGTTAATTGATATGTAAGTGCGGCACTCAGTTCTCCGAAAGTATGCTATACTTTATGTTAAGTTTAGTTAGCATGCTGTTATTTGCAGCATTTCCGTTAAAAGGAAATTAACATTAACATTTTTCAACAAAGGATGTAAGCATTCGTCATATGTGAATAACATGGTCTCCTTTTTGGCTTTTTGTTCGTGTTTTATGTTAAGTTTAGTTAGCATGCTGTTATTTGCAGCACCTCTTTTAAAAGGGAACTAACAGCAACATTTTTCAACAAAGAAGGTAAGCATTCGCCATATATGAATAACAGAGGCAACAGTTTCTCCTTTTTGGCTGCAACTCGAAATGTGGAGGATGACATACACACATTTCGAACCTCGAATTGGGGAATTGCGCATACTCCTCCGTAATTTTATTCAATTTTAACAGCTGTTGAACTCACAGAAGATTAGCACCTTAAAGGGGAACAAAAGTTATATTCGAAATGCACTAAATGTTAAATCAAGCTCTATTGTATTTTAGAGCATATAAATAGAAATGCTTCCCCTCTTCTCTACAATCTCGTCAGACAAAAGTAAAACAGAAATGTTAAAATTTGACTTATTATTGCTACTAAATTTCGAGGCAAAGTTATGTTCGAAATGCAATATATTTTAATACAGA
The DNA here is from genome assembly GCF_024586455.1 of Bactrocera neohumeralis. Lineage (NCBI taxonomy): Eukaryota > Metazoa > Arthropoda > Insecta > Diptera > Tephritidae > Bactrocera > Bactrocera neohumeralis. The sequence continues at coordinate 29,891,723 of NC_065920.1, forward strand.
CTTTTGCCACCCAAATTTATGTAAATAACATGCTGTATAAAATGGTTCTGTTATGAATTTTTCTTACCCAATTTTAAATATTTGTTGGACAAAAATGTGTTTTCTATGTTATGCTTCCCTATATATTTTTTATATACTATACATATACAAATTTAAAAAATTAATAAAAAACATATTTAATAGAAACTCGTAATTACTACCAATTTTTATAAACCCTTCTAAAATTTAACATTTAGATGTTGGGTGTACAAAAGTAGTTTAATTTAATTCTATGTCATATCATGTACAACTAGCTATAATTAGTAAATAAATTAAATTAATTTCGAGTTTCAGCAAATTACAGGAAATTTAATTTTACTTAAATGGTTTCAATGTTACAGCAAATATTCATGTGGCATTCATTAGGTATACTTGTACTATACTCCATTGTTCTCGTCTTGAGAACTGAAGCTCATAGTACTATTAAATATGTATTTCATCAGAAACGATTAAAAGCCATAAATCTGGTAAAACCAATGACTACCTCGATATGAGTACGAGCATAGCTAAAACCATACATTCATACATACATATATGTATGTTTATACGTCCATTCATATAACCTCTCGGCATAGGCACATACATCACTCATACGCTCTGTTGTACCACAACGCCCATCATTTAGCTGCATAACTACTTCGCTTGCACTTAGTTCGTACTTCTCACCACTCAACTGTCGATTTGCCTCAATCCACATAAAACTACTATGTCATGCATGCAACGGCAGCCGTATGATCGATGTGACATTGCTGTCTTGAGGCACTTCCTTTCGATTGGCTGTATTGCTTCACTGCTTGTACCCAGCAAATATTGCCATACACGCTTTAGTTGCCACATACGTTTGTTTACCCGCTATGTATATGCATGTAAGGGTAGTATGTGAGTAGTGTGTATGTGGTGAATTGTGTCATGTCCATGATTTTGCCATATTTGATGTGCACATAAGTGCAAGTGCAAGTGTAACTTGCACTCAGACACCAAGCAGTTGAGCAGAAAGCATATATCTTATAAAGTGGTGGCTGCAATGGCACTAGTGGAAAATTACTTGGCATATTGATGTAAATATGCGTATGCAAGTGCAAATATTTGCTACTTTGGAATCTCAGACAAAAATATGCTTTATTAATAAATGCATGCAACTGTTGCATAGATGAGTGGCGCTTTTAGGCAATTTGTTATAATTTGTTTGCCATCTTAGCGGAAAGTACTTATATAAAAGTGTATTTATGTAAGAAAATAGTTAGACAGTTTTATTGATAATAAGAGTCTTAGAAAATCACAGTTATTTGTTTTTTGATTAATTAGTATGGAACTATTAGTTAGTTCAGATCGAGTTTTAAATTTCCAATGTGAAATTTTCAGTGTTATGTTTCCCTTTTCAGCTGCCAAAGTAAGCAATTTGTATGCATGACGCAAGTTATGTCCGTGTCATTTAAAGCATATTTATTGTCGCTTCCTTCCAACTTATTGCTTAGTAAAAGTATAATTTCTTAGTACAAATTTTCATTAAAAATGTTTTGCTGCATTTGCTTTAACTAAGCCAGAAAATCGCCTAGCAAAGTTCTGTAGTTTAAAAAAAATCTCTCTAAAAGCAAATTTACATATATTCAAGTATATTCTATATATAGTATATATTATAAAATCAAATTATTGAATGAGCTTGATCGTATGTATATTTAGATAGATATATTATCTGAAAATTTAATTGATCCTGTGAATATTTTCATTTATACAAAATAAAACATTTAAACTAAATGCAAATAACTTTCAAACTGTAAAAGCGCTATATCAAAATGTTAGCATAAGGACCTTCAGGACATTGCCTATTGAAACGAAGGAACTCAATAGTAAAAAAAACGAAATAAATGTTAACTTATGTATATACTCGTACATGCATATTTGTGAAATCAAATGTTTCTTTACAAAAAATTTCGTAGGAAGTACATTTTATTAGACTTCATAGAGGGGAAAAAAGAACTCTCATTATAGGAGAGTGTGCGATTACTTCACAGCCACAGTTAAGTATTTGGGGTAATATTGGACTCCAAATTAAAATTCAAGGAGCACTTGGCATACACATCAAACAAAGAAAATAAGATATACAATGCCTTATCAAGAATTAGAGGCTGTGTGCGCTCCAGCCATCGACTTCTAATTGCAAAAGCGATGAGCTCAGTAATAGCATATGCAGCTCCAGTATGGATACAGACACTAGACATTAAAGCGTATGCCAGACCAATAAATGCGGTGCATAGACTCACAACAATAAGAGTAACAAGTGTTTTCCGAACTATATCCAGTGAAGCAGCTGAAGTACTAGCTAGTATGCCGCCTGTAGACATCCAGGGAGACGAATTCACGAGATTATATGCTATCAGCGCCAATTACAGAAATAAAAACAGAAGAGAGGGGAGAAATAAGAGTGTATTTATATGGCAGTAAAGGTGGCAAACTTCAACCAAAGGATAGTGGACCCACAGATTTATACCTGACATACACAACTGAACTAAATACTATATTAAGCGGGCATAGTTGCTTCAGAGGCTGTCATACAAATTTTAAAATGACGGCAGTCTATATTCTTCAATGTGTACGGAGTCCATAGAAATTTTAGAATTTTTGTTGCTAGATTAGGTTTGAGACTGATATTAGACCTCGACAAAAATCATTACCTTATCATGTACTGCTGAAGTGTGAATGAATTCATCTGATATGGAAATTATTTTTTTATTAGCATTCATAATTATTGACGTTTTAGGATTACAAATGCATATGTATGTATATTGTCAAAAATCTTAAGATTACAAACATAAAAATTTATATGAAATAAATATCTGGTATGAAGGTAAGTATATACAAATGTGTACAAAACAATTACCAACAACTGCTGGAAAGCATTTTAGCATTGGCAACTTATGAGGTTTAATATACTCACACATACACATACATATATACATACATACATATATGAATGCTATAGGAATGAATGCAAAGGAGTGTAAGGACAATAAAATAAATTTAACACCATCTAGTATGCGTATTAGAACACAAACAACGTTAACACTACAACAAATATGGCACTTTTCACACACTTGCCAAACACAAAATAATGTGTGTACACTTGAACACATTCGCGGCCAAAAGGCACGACTACACGCATACACACACACACATAGATGGTACATATGTGCTTGGGAGCGTGTGTCTGCGCCCAAGCATAGCAATGGAATGTTATTATGCTTAGCTATCTAGCCAAAAAAAGATGTTGGGTTATATCATATTATAAACGCAACAATAGCAACAACAAAAGCAGCAATAATGTTTTTATGAGCAAATTTTTATGAGTACTTACTTCCGCCCTAGAAATTAGGAAGTTCTTATTTCATGTGAGCGGCATAATAAACTTTTCCCACTAAACACAGGCGCATTCATGAGAGATATAAAGCTATGAGCGAAAGGAGTGTTAGCGAAAAATCGCTGGAGTAGTGGCTGAAAGCAACAAATTTTGCCAACGGCCAACAGTTAGCAGACAACAAAAACTACATGCAATAACAAAGCTTGTCGCAAAAACAACAGTTAGCGCGCAAGTAGCCTGAGGTCGGGTGTCGTGGCAGCTCATCAAAAAACATAGCATTTCGGCAGCACATACATATGTACTTTCATGTTTGTATTGAAATTTATGATGTGTTGTTGGGTGAATAAAGGCAACAAGCACACGTAGCGCAGATAAGCAGGCAACAGAGGTAATCGATATAAGGAAAAAAATAAAAATTTGTTGTTTGATGAGAAAGTGCATACAAATTGGGCAATTGAGCTTATGGATTGGATGAGCAAATGGAGATAAGATACAGCACCCAGTTTTAATACGTATTGTAGCTTGTGAAATTTCCGTTATACATATATGTATGTATAAGGCACTGATAATTTGTACATAGCTGTGGCTATAGCATGCATTTCCTATAGTATAGATAGCAGGTTAATGAGCGAAATGAAAATTCAGAAGTTCAGAGTACACTAAGATAATGATATATCCTACTAAAGCGCATTAAATTTAGCCATTAAAACGAAAATTTTGCCTTCCTTTGCTTTTAAAATATTTTGCTTTTTTGCTCATATTCTGCTTGATTGCCGAACTTTGGCTCATTAAATGGCCATCGGTATGCTTTATGAGCACAACCCAAAAATATTATTTCCCGAAATATGTGTTTTTATTAGTTCGAAGTGTACACAAACGATGTGACTATCAGTTACTGAAGCTTTCGGCTGACCGACGTGCACAAGTGACGGCCACACAAGCACATAAGCCCAAAAGTATGCAAGCAATAAATGCAGCACGTACCAGAGATAACATCTAAAATTCCGTTTACTGTCTCATACCAGCCAGCTGCTGCTAGCCGACGCACCTTTGAACCCCTTAGAGCCGACAGGCTGTGTATACAAGTTAACCACTTTTTAGCCTAAAAGTCAACTGAAAGGGCGCAAAAGAAAATATTATTTGCTGTTTTATGGGCCATCGCCCGAAACGCCTAACAGTTGGTTCCGCATGCTGCACGTTCTCCAGCGCCCAATTGTGTGTATGTATATCGAATTGAATTCACTATACACACACCAACATAGTGTATAGCATGCAGGGCTGGCAGCTGTGATTTGTTGCTGTAAAATGTACATACAAAAAATAAACACAACACCAAGCAAGCAATTGTTGAGCTACAAGTTTGAGAATGTAAAAGCAATGGCCGTAATAATGCTTTGCATGTATGCCTATGTATGTGTGCTGTAGTCATGCCATTGAAATGGTAAAAAACTTTTCATCAGGCAACGCATTTGTGCGCCTATTGCAAGGCTCCGTAGAAGAATTATTTGATTATTTTTAAAATCTCCCAAAAGTAGGCTATGCTAGTACCAAATCAACCGGCACGTAAAGGAGTTATGCATAACAAATATGGCTGTGCTTTGACCCGAGTCCTTTTTGCCGCCTCATACATTTTGCATATGCAGAGTAATCAATAGCAGGTTAATGTAATCGGATTTGTATTGCGTGAAAGTAGTAATTTGTTAGCGTTTAAGTAGACACCATACAACCATTGCAATCGGAAAACATAAACTAATAGAAATTTAAACGAAGTGCCATTTCATGGAATAGCTTTTTAAACTTGCTGGAAGCGAGTAGAACTTAAATGAATTTGAATTCAAGTGTTAATAGCGCCATGCGTGAATATATGTAAGTGGAACGTAACTGGTCGAGGGAAAACAATTTGCCATTGGTAATTAGAACGCTCTACACAAGAATGCATATTTCGCTTTACATGGAGACTATTTTGTCTGGATTCGTGAAATTACAAAATAATGGGAGCTTTTTGAGACGTGTGGTTTTCAATGAGGTAATGCTTTTTGCGAAGTTAGTTTTTTAACAACTATTAGTCGATTTATACTCAACAATTTCAGCTGTGCCTATTCACTTTATGGGAAATCATGCCAAAGTATCTTAGTTTGCGGGTTTATAAAATCCAACTCATGCACGAATTGAAGCAGAGTGACCATCAAGCGCGCCGCATGTGCGATGAATGAGTCCAAAACGAGATATCTATCGATGCCGATTTTAGCAAAAAAAGTTTTGTTCAGCGATGAAACTCAGTTTTGGTTAAATGGGTAAGGTAATAAAGAAAATAGCCGCTTTCGACTGATATTGTTGTTGTTGCGTCGGTAACATAATGTCAACGGTAGGCCCAAGAAACTTGCTGTTTCGACGAGGTCGGAACAAAGGGATCGGAGTGTCAGATGGGTGGGGTTGGTTGGGCATGCAAAGAGGTGGCCAGTGTCAAGCGGATACTCATTGCACGCAAGGACATATATTGGATATGTCGGGGTGTATTCTGGATAATTAGCAGTTTAACCTGCTAAACCGTCACTCTCGTTTCTGGCAGCAACTCGAGATCTTCGTCTGCAAGGGGTGAAGCTTTGATTCCAAGTACGCCCTTCAATGAAAGGAAATCGGTGAAGGTGTTGATGACTTCACTGTGAATGACAGTGAGTGCTTGTCGGAAGTTAGTTGCGCCCGAAGACTGGCCGACGTAATGTCTGATGTCGCTGACGTAGTTGAGGAACGACCTCTTGATGTTCCTAGAAGGCGGTTCCGCTCCAAGCAGGTGACAGCAAGGATGACTTCTACGAAAGCACCCCAGCAGAGCTGCTTGGAGGGGAGTTCTTTATGCTCTGGGAGCATACGGGCCACACTATGTAGGTGTTCAATAGGAGACATCAAGAGACATCCTGCCGTAGTCCGGAGTGCAGTGCTCTGACAAGTCTGGAGCTTGTTCGTCTGCGTTTCACAGCATCCAGGCGACCATATTAGTGCGGCGTAGTTAAGGACCGGTCGGCTGATTGCCAACAACGTTTCTTTGTCAAGGTGATAGGAATTTCCTCTGGTGGCTGTGGGAGTTTCGAGATATAGAAATTAAATAATAGGATTCTGCACTGCCCGACGTCAATATAGGGGACACCAGGAATTTCCTCTGGTGACTGTGGGAGTTTCGAGATATAGAAATTAAATAATAGCTGAGAGAGGACACCACTCTGTGAAACCCCTAGCTTAATTTTTCTCAGTTTAGAGTTTTTACATCGAAATAGTACGGATGATTGACGACCGTTCAGGTAGTTCATAGTTCACCTCTTCAGTCCTGGAGGGAGCTTAGTTCTTTTAATGTCCTGCAATTGCATTTTGTGACTGTCTGTGTCAAAGGCGATTGGCGAGTCCAACGCTACGAGGATCGTTCTCTCACAGGATGGTTTCTGGTTATGACGCTAGGTGCTGTGGTGGTACTATGCACTTTTTGAAAGTGGTGGTTTGCTAGACTCAGGTCGAGTAATGATAACGCACAAGCCCATATTGTATTGCTTTAGAATTCGCCCTATTTTTCGGGTCTGTTTTCAGAGACTTAAAAGGAATGGCAACTGAAGAGAACTTGCCGAGGATTTGGGCTATTATGTAGAAAAAAACCAATCATATTTCGTACTCTAACGCCCGTTTTTGCCAAAAAAAATTATCTTTGCTCCAAAGCCACATGGTTTTTCAGTTTGTCTCATATATGTACATGTATGTATATACATATGTATATGTATAAACCTACGTATAAATACTCGTATAAGAATCTTTTCTAGTTATACATCGATTTTATCTGAGAACTGTGGTATCTGAAAACCTTTAAACGGATTCTTACATACGATAAATTTCTGCGGGTATACTTGCGAAGGGCAGCCCGCATAATTTATTATTATTTTTTGCTTGGTCTGTAGAAGTTTTTTATTTTTAAACCCAAAAGTGCTAAAAAGTATGTCAACACTCGCATTTGTTTAGAGCGTTGCAAGGCGTCGGAAAAAACGTAAATGGGCGCTGAAGGGCGACGGGTACACTGCGAAGGTGCATGCATAAACACCAAATAAAAATAAGATTAGCATTTTGCAATGCAAAATAGCAACAACCTAAGTGCATAGCTACACATATACACACACGTCAAACACACACACACATACAGGCATACAAATGAAGTAAGGAAAATTTGCATGGATTGCAAATGCGAATGCAAATACCAGCGAGAGCAACGGCGAGCCATAGACAGGAAGGCAGACAGATAAGCGAGCAAACTGACAGCAGAGACACAAACCACACACACACATACGAAATGCCACGAATTACTTCGCCATGCAGTATACACTAATGCACTAAATAGCCAAAGCAACCAATGACATACTGCAAATGCATCACCAATGTGCTTGTGTTTGTGTGTGTGCGGCACTCAAAGTTCCCTTTGCTGTCACTGCGGCGCTGACTGTGAATTAAGTTAAAAAAAGGAATATTGACAACGCGTATGCAGTGATTTCAATGCCAAAACCGAAAATTGGCAGCACTCAAAAGGTAAACGAATTTGCGAAATGCCAATCGAAAGCAGCGCGCAAAGCGAATAGCTAGAGGAATGCGGTTGCAGCGGCTGGTTTGTGCCAAAAAATACCGCGTTCACATGCTGGTGGCGTTGCGCCGGTAAACACTTCATAGATTGAGGTAACATTTGCACAACGCGCCCGCACACATACACGCGCATGCGCACGGCTGAATGAACTAATAAGCATATGACGCGCTAAAAGCTGAGCTGCGAGGGCTAAGTCTGATTTATGGCGACACTGCGACTCAAGCTGCCGCAGTCCATTGCGTTAAGCCACTGTGTGGCTGCCAACCAAGTGTTTGGGGGTGTCATACTAAGTATATAACACACCCGATTTCAATTTGCGCCGGAAGTAATAATTCAAAACTGTAACGGGAACTGTCGAAAAAGTGTCATTTTAAGTATTGTTATTTTAATCCACTTTAAATGCAACGCTGTTGGCACTTCTTACTCAAACACTGCGAACCAAGAAAAAGCATTGAATGCTAAAATGAGAACTTTTGCCAAGCCATCGCTCTCGTTGCACGCCGCGCTGCTGTCGCCAACAACTACGCAAGTGGTAGAGAACTTGTAAATGCAGCATGTTATTTGCCCAAAAATGACGCCACTTGCATTTGCATATGAAAAAGTTTCGTGAAATAAAATTCACAAAGAAACTTTTACTCGAACGCCAGTCTTGTTGTTATTCTTTCACAACTTATCCATGCCGGCAATTGCGGCAGCTGTTGATTTAAGTTGTTGATGTTGATAACGGCGTACATCTGTTTCGACTGCTGCAACTTTTGCGCATATAATTTGGTAAATCACAACTTGTAAATCTGAATAATTGGCGCGCTAAATGCGCGCGCTCAGCTCAGGTTCCAAATGAAATGCACAAGTGCTAACTAACGGCTGGTGTATAGTTACTAACCTGAATTGGGTTGTCCATTGCTGTTGGGTCGTGCCGAGGGTGCGCCATCACGTGCTTCCACCTCCAGCGCATAGGCGCCTTTCTTTTCTCTGTCGAACACGGTTTTGGTGAAGATTTCGCCACTCTGCAGGTTTATTTCGAAGAATTCTTTGCCTTCGTTGCGCGGTGAGTCGACAATGTAGTAATAGACCTGTGGAACACAAAGACAAATAAAGTATTGTCAGCATGAGGGAACTTATTATTATTTTAAACTTTTATAATAAGAGCTAAGTATAAGAGTTCAATGTTAAGTATCAGAGTTCAATCTCCTTGTATATTCTTGTAATATGTGTGTTAATGCAACGATGTTTTTTGCTATGTTTGAGATTATGAGGAAGCTGGGTGACACAGCGAACTTTAAAACGGCTAAAAGATAATGCAAGAAGTAATACCAATTCAATCACACCTTTTATGTAAAGCAATTTATAGTTGCCAATATACTGCCCGTCCCTATTATAACAGGTGTACCATATGTAATTCGAATGGCTAGTGAGCTCAGCATAATCGAAAACTTAGATACTATTCCTAAACTTATATTTCTGAGAAGCAAGCTTCAAAGCAATTGATCGCTATTTCAAAAAGTTGTACTTTTATAAGTTGGTAGAACTGCCCTTAATTACTAAACCAAATATGAGTGCGCTACGTAAACCAGTTTGTTTACAGGAGCTGCTTATGTAGGTACACCTCAGTAGTGCGTTGCGATTTTTGCAACGGAAAAAAATATCGAACAAATAATTTGTCTTAAATTTTGTATGCGGAATTGTTGTTAATGTTGGAAAAGGCGTAGGTTGAATCGGTTTGGCAAAAACACAAGTATACGAGTGGTACATAGCTTTCAAAGACGGTCGAAAAATCGTTGAAAACATAACTCGTTCAGGGCGACCTTTGGCCTCTTCAACTGATGAGAATAATAAAAGAGTGAAGGATATGGTGCTTGACAATCGTAAGGCAAGTGTTAGAGAGATGACAAGAGAGCTCACCATATCTCGCAAGTCCGTTCGTATAATTTTGGTGGATATTGTGAATATGAAACGAGTTCTTGTACGACTCGACCCAATAAAGCTGAAATTTTTTTCTAAAAGAGTACCGTAAACGGGTCTTTTTGGGTACGCTTGATCGTGCAAATTCCGATCCCACATTCATGGAGAGCATTATAACGAGCTGAAACCAAAAACACCACGCCAAAGCCGCTCAAAATCAAGGTGATGCTCATTGTTTTTTTTTGGGTTTCATGGTTTTTTGCATCATGTATTTGTTCCGGAGGGACAGACGGTCAATAAAGTGTTTCCTTCAGCCACAATGAAGTGTTTGCATGAAAACATCCGTCGAAAACGGCCGGAGTTGTGGAAGAAGAATTCATGGATTTTACACGATGATAACGCACCATCGCATTAAGCCACGATTGTGACCGAATTTAAAGCAAAAACCGCAATAAATACCATCGGCCAACCACCGTATTCACAGATTTGGCTGTGCGTGTTTTTTTCCTGTTTCCCAAACTGAAATTGTCGCTCAGTGGAACCCGTTTTCAATCGATCGAAGATATAAAAAAATGGCTACAGGAGCTAAAGGCCATCCCAAGAAAAGTGTTTCGAGGACAGAAGAAATCGTTGCTCTAATTGTATTATAACTTTGAAGGCGTCAAAATAAATATTAATAAATAATTATATATTTTGCGTTTTATTTATAATTTTCGGGTACTTATTTGTCACAATGTATACTTAATAAATCTTAACGACAAAAGAGACTGACTACACAGCTGCATGCATCAGTTGTAATCTGCCATGCGTAATGAAAATTTTCTTGTACGCTTGTATGGCACTAGACTTACGCTGCTTGCCATGTATAGCAGGTGTGTGAAGTTGTCATTTTAGTTTTCAAATTTAATAGTTAATCGAATTGACAAATCACAAAAAAGATAAAAATTCATTATCATCAGTTATCTTAATGAATTCTTGACTAATTGTGAACGATCGATTTTTTAATGTAACTCTCTTACCGCGTTTGAACTGTAATCTTCTTGAAACTCTTTTCAAAAATACTATTTTCCTTCCCACATATTGTTTACTTCATAAATCTTTCTGAATTTGAATTAAAATCATCAATTTGGGGTAGTTTTGATACCAAAAACAAGTGTATGAATGCCAAGGGGGACTACTTTGAGGGGGATGGCATAGATTTTAAAATATAAGTTAAGGATTATGAACAAAGTCTTACTGTGCTGTAAATATAAAGGAAAAGTGTTGAACACTTATGGCTAAAAACGCTACCATTCTTCATTATTACCGATTGAGAAAATATGAGAAAAATGTTAAAAAATGCTTACACATGTAATGAATTGGAATGAGCTTGTGAAGATAAAATATAATATTACCAAAAGTTGTTTTGGAGACTTTGCTAGATGGTTATAGGTGTGGGTAAAGTGTTACAAATCAGATTTCATGCAAACCTGACACATTCACAAGAAAACGCTTTGAAAGTCAAATGTAATATTTCTTTATGGCGAGGCATCAAATAAGTGAAAGCATTAAATAATTTAGAAATTTCGCTTAGTAAGGTAAGGTGCATATAAATTGTATTTCCGTTTTTACTTTGTAGCTTTCAACACAGCCACATATAGCTAATTTCACGTTGCCAAAGGTAGGGCAAATGCTGTAAGAAATGCCCGCAAATATATGTAGATGCTGCGGCCGTAATATTTAAAGCCACTATTTATAAAGGATCGCAGATAGCCAAGCGAAAGCGGTGTAAAAGAAGGCATGCTCACACACGTACTAACACTACTTCATAGGCAGCATTTTCCAGCGTTTCCTTTGCCTGCGGTTGGTCGCGCTACTTTCTTATACATTTTCAGGCTCCTTTTTTGACATCGCACGTAATGCTTTTGGACATTTATTAGCGTGAAAATGTGAGCAGATGAGAGCATAAGCCCAAAGCAAATTAACCAGCTGTGGTAGAGTTCAGAGAGTGGCGCTGGCAAAACCATTATTTCTATGAGGTACTGACTACACAAAAAGCTGGATATTGAAATTTTTCTCAATTTTTTTTTAAGAAACTTACAGTCGCATACCCGTGAGCGATTTTTATTTTGTAAAGCATACTGTAATTACAACATACTTTTTCCGCCACTAACTCTCCCACGCCAAGGCCATTTTTCTTTCTACCTATGCACAGAATTTTTTCAGTTTCCAAGTCAACGCCTTTGCGGAATGGCTCATGCTAGCGCCTTACACGCGTAAACTTTGTGCAGCATTCATTCCACTTAACTGATTTCGACACTCATTTGCTAATTTAGTTGCGCTGGACCGGCGCAAGCTCGCGCAACTTCAACACAATATTTCATTCTCTTTCTCGCTCGCGTTACGCGCTTTCTACTTTGCCACCCAGATGATCCCATTTACCACGCCGTAATAAACACAGAATTTTAATTATAGCATGATTTGTTTTTCTCTTCGCGACGCTCTTCGCCGTAAGCGCAAAAGGGGTTTGATAAGAAATTTTTGAAGCGAAGATAAACATTTTTGGAATATTGGGCCGCCACAGTGAACAATGTTGGGCGATTTGCATACTACCATCCAGCTTAGTAATGAGCCGTATGTATGGCAGGCGCTTATCAACCGCTCTCACACTTGACTGCACTGCTGCATGCGCTCCATATACCGTAGTGCAGGCCGTCGCTTGCTCCTCATGCACTCCTCTGGCGCAAGCATGAACAAATATTTCCGCTAACCATTTCTTTCGTGTACTCTTTGTTTTACTTGCAAGTATGTGATTCACTAAATTTACCTAACGGTACTCCATTTTGTTTACCTGATTATTTGGAAATGTGCCATCCTTGTCAATGGCATTCACTTGCGTCACTTTCGTGCCAATGGGTTCACCTTCCAGCACGGTCTCCTGTTCACGCTCCGTAAACAATGGTATCTCGTCGTTAACATCCTCGAGCATAATGTAGACGGTCGCCTCGGATGCCAATTGTTGGGCGCCATTGTTCTGAAATGCAAACAGAAAAAAAAATAAAAAACAAAGCGTAATCAGAAAAATTTTGTTTTCATTATGCAAAAGCGACAAAATTAATAAATATGCTAGTTGATATGAGGCAATAACTCATTACGTACAGTAACTCGCTGTCATTATAAAGTTAATTAAAACTGGAACAATGCGCCTACGCGCTGGAATATTGAAATAATTGCGCAGGCATTGTTTTTGCTGGCATACTTATCATATGCAAAAATAACTGACATTTACTTAAAAAAATATTTATGCTGAGCTTATTTGTATTTATGGAAAACAAAACTTCAATTTGCATATGAAAGAATATGAAAATTGATTGACGTACATATTAAAATGCAGTCAAAACGAATTTGATAAGAAAAAAGTTTTCTTTTATAAGACACCGTTAATTATTTTTTTATAATAGGACCTGATTCAAGTATCCCGATTTTATTTGAGTTCAGATGCGGACTTAAAAGTTAAAAAATCTATTCTATTCTATTCAATTCTTCAAATAGAAATAAGTGGTTTTACTAAGTGTGTATTAAGGGGTTACATAAGTTTACGGATTTCAAAAAATTGTATCTTTTTTACATTATCTTATTAAATTCTACAACACCTCTAGAATATCTATTGTCCTAAATTTACAAGTTGCACCGAGTAATAGTTTCGGAGATACAGCCTTGAGAACTTATGCGCTCGAGGCTAGCTAGGCTAAGTGCGCCGCCTTTAAACGCGTTTTTCTCGAAACTGTTTTTTTTTTTAAATCGGTTGGCAAGATTTCTGTAGAACTACTCAGTCGATCTTCATGAAATTACACAGGCCTTTGAGATACAATTCTTAAAGATTTTAAAGAAGGATGAGTTTCCAATTACAACTATTTAAAAAACATTCGCGAAATTTTCACTGATCTTTATATTTTTTTGAAAAAGTATCTGCCAAAAACCCAATTTTCAGTATTTTTTAAGTTATAAGTTAAGGTTTAACTAAAACACAGTTATCCTGCCAACGAGAGCGCATCTTTTTTCCGAGGGATCACCGGAAACCTCTAATAAGCGAGCGTAGTAACTCATAATACACCAAATATAAATACTATTTATAAGCAATAGCGCGTAGCCACGCATAATGTATATTTTACACAAGAGACTTGAAAATCAAAGCAAAATCAGCCATATTAATTTGCTTGAGGTTCTACGTGTTTTACCATCCGTTCAAATATATCTTGCTGTAGCATTTGCCATGAAAACATCGGAGAATCCATTGCTAGGATTATTCGCGAAGGAAGAGTCATTAGCAAAGACAAATCTCTTATAAGATGGAAGATAATATACATTGGAACAAAAAAGCACTCTGAAATTATAAAAAAATTCCCCTGCAAAATTATATTAAAAAAAATGTATTAGGTTGAGTTGGTAGGACTGTCTGCAATTACCATGCCAAATATGAGCGCCATCTGTCAATCAGCTTGTAAACAGCAGTTATTTAAGTCGGTACACCTCAGTAGTGCGTTGCGATTTTTACTATGGATAAAAATATCGAACTAAGAATTTGTGTTAAATTCTGTATTTCTAACCAATTTTCGCATTTATAACCAAATTTCGTGTACGAAATCATTTCGAATGCTGGAAAAGACTTACGCTAATTCAATTTTGCCCAAAACACAAGCCTACGAGTAGTACAAAGCCTTTAAAGGCGGTCGAGAAATCGTTGAAGACGTGGCTCGTTCTGAACGATCTTCGCTTGAACAGATGAAAATAAAAAGGATGTGGTGCTTGAAAATCGCGAGTCAAGTGTTTGAGAGATGGCAAGAGAACTCGAACTGGAAAAACCATTGGCATAAGTGGATGGCGAGAAAACTCGACATCTCTCTCGAGTCTGAAACGATTTGCTCGACTAGTCCCGATAGGGCTGAATTTTCTACGATTGTAATCGAATTTAAAGCCAAAAACGCAATGAACAACATCAGTCAAACACTGTATTCATCAAATTTTACTGAAATTTCTTTCTCCATGGAACCCCTTTTCAGGCGATCGAAGAGATAAAACACAATTCGCTGAAGGAGTGTAAGGCCATCCCAAAAAGTGCTTATTGAAAGTGATTCGAGGACTGGAAAATCATTGGTATAAGTGTATTACATATGGTGGGGATTTGTGGTAATAGTGAAACTAATTACCGCAAGCGTAACCACGTTAAAAATAACTTTATTTGTTCTGGTGGTTCGGACTGATACACATACGAATTAATGAAACTACGGCTAACAAGATATGCCTCACTCCTAAAAACCTTAAAAACAAATAACATATCAATTTTATCTTCTGATTTCGAGGTATATATACATACATATTTATAACAGAAACAGCATTGAGTACATCACTTTCAATACTAAATTTAATTAATTTGCTTCAATTCTAAATATATTGCTATTAAATTGAATGCAATCGTTTTCAGTTGTCTTTTCTTTTTTTAATACAATTCCTGAAAAAATGTAAAAGTGATTTAACCATTTAACCAGTCAAATACCGGTGGATAAAGCCATTTGTGCAAGTTAAATTTTAAAATTTATTGAACGTTATTGCACTTAATTTGCCATCTATTAATACATTAAGCGTTTGCAATCAATTAAGAGGTTTGTACCAGTGTAAAAAATTGTCAGCAGTTTTTGCGTTTTAACTATTACAAAAAAGGAACATGGCTTTTGGGCAATATATAAAGTCTGAAGCCATTTAGTAGCATTTACAAGTCTTGATTTATAGTTTATAGCGATTAAAAAAGGCACTTTTTTGTTAAACTCGCCGAAACCACACTTCAATGCACATGTTCACGGGAATTTTGTCGCTTCTGTAAATATGCTGGTAAACTATAAACTAGTAAATGAAATAATCATAGAAAAATACTCTGCCAAATTTGCAAACAGGAATTTATATAAAATACACCTACAGTGGATGAACTGCATTTGACAAGTGTTCAATTAGTCAATTCTAAATAGTTTTCTCTCAGTGAGCCGACCAATTTTATTAGCAAACAGAACTTATGCCAATAATTGCTTTCAACCGCTATCTAAGTTTTATTCTTTCAAATATTCGATTGGATAAATTTTTTTTTATTTTATATTTTCGTTTGTACCTATTAAGAAATGTAACTTGCACAAAAACTGGAAAAAATATATTTATACTTGTATTTACACTGTGGGCAGAATATAGTAAGACTTTTCAATTTAAATTTCATGCGAACACCCATTCGTCAAATTATTTTTTTTTTCTAGGTTGGTATCACTTTAGGTGACATCTGCGCCAAAATTTACTTCCAAATAATCATTAGTGCTTAGTTAACGCTTGTCTTTCTGAAAAGTACATAAGAGTACATTCGGCGAATTTTACGATGAGTGAAATTATTCAACAAAGAAGCTCCATTAAATCTTTGTGTGCGGAATCAACTCTCTGATGCCGAAACGTTCAGAATTTTGGAAAAGGACTACGGTGGTAATTGTTTGTTGCGGGAAAGTGTTTTTGAATGATATAAATTATTGAAAGAGGGTCGAGAACACGTTTAACGACGAACCACAGCCATGACGGCCATCAAAATTAACTCATGATCAACACGATAGTAAAATAAAATGGTCCTTGAGAATCGATGATTAACGGTCTGAGATCATTTTGGCATCGTTGGTAAATCGGAAGGATCAGTGAAAATAATTTTGAAAGGTAATTTGTGCCTTAGAAAGGTGAAAGCACAATTGGTTCCAAAGTCATTCAATTTTCTCTAAACACATGGTCGCGTTAATGTCTGTGAAACAATGCTTGCCGACTACCGGGATGTCATGAAGCGTATTATTACTGACGATGTGTCTTTCATCTATGCTTACGACCCGGAAACTGACGATCAATCGGCCGAATATAGTGGCTGAAGTGGGCCGAAGCCGAAAAAACCACGTGAAAGCAGGTCAAAAATCAGGGTTATGTTGACAGTTTCCTTCGATTAGCGAGTTGTGGTGCACTCCGAATTCCTTCCAACCGGATAGGCTCTGAACAAATAATACTATTTGAGTTCTATGCTCCGTTTGCGCGAAGCTATTTGTAAAAAGAGGGCGGAAATATATGCCGACAATTCTTGGACTTTGCACCGTTACGTACCGCATTGATTCCTTTTGAGTTTTCCGCAAATTTTCAAGCAATATCGTGCCACAATCCTCCTATTCGCCTGATTGAGCTTCGTGTGACTTCGGTTTATTCAGCAAAGGGGAAACCGTTTTGAGCCAATTGAAGACTTTAGACACGAATCGCGCATTAAAGGCTATTCCGGAAATTGACTTTAACAAGTGTTTCGAGGATTGGAGAAAAAACTTGGACCGAGTGTATTGATGCCAAAGGGGAAAGGAAAGAATAAATTAGGAATTTTAAAATTATGAACATAGGGTTACTATTTTTTGCTCATAGTAGTATAAATAATTACAGTGATGAAATCAATGAAACTGTGTTCATTAAACCTTTAATGCCATTACTAAATCTAATAGTTGACACTATACACCCGGAAACTTAGCAAACGCCTACAATAGGCAAAAGAGGAACCAGCTATCAATTGTCTACCATAGTTTTTAAAACTTGGATTGCTAAGATCGGTAGCCACATGCAATTCAAAGTAATTTTAAAAGAGTTAGAGCAAACAGACCGACCAGTTTACTCAACAGGAGTGCGAACTGAACTGGGTTTGAAAATATAACGTTACTGTTTAAGTAACTAAAGCTTGAATGTTGAATGTTTTAATTTTGTTGACAGCACAGGCTAAACATATAGAGAATAAGACTCTGAAATCGTCATTTTACCCCAAAATTGAAGATTTCAGAATATAATGGGTTGTCAGCGTGGCGCATCTTCGACCACCTCTACACCAGAACGAAAACATTGAAACGACCGTTGTGCGGTGGAAATGGAAACTGTATCGGGTCCATAAACTGCACAAATTTTATTGGCGGCTTGAGATGCATTTTTGTCTTTATCGTAGTAGTACTGTAAAATATGCCGTATTTTCTCTTTATTTTGCGCTATAACTCACGAACGACTTAAAATAAACGACAATCAATCAAACACGTGTTAGCGCGTGAAATGAGCTTTCCAAAAAGATATAGCATGACCCGATGCGACGAATAAAACTAGAACTACGCGCTTTCAGCGTCAACTAGCGAAAATACCGCAAGACTTTTTTGACAACCTAATATTTTCATTTAATTTACGAATATTTAAATCATTGAAATTGTATCATAAGCCAAAAATTCCATATATATAAATCTAGAAAAACATTATTTTCGGTTGCATTGAAGCTATAATACCCTTCATAAATATAAAAAGCTCCTATAAAGGCTTGATTTTGATCGGTTGGTTTGTATGGCAGCTAAAAGCTATAAAATGATTCGATCTTAATAATTTCTTTGGAGATTGCACTGTTGCCTTGAACAATACTCCATGCCAAATTTCTTATAAGGTTTATGCTATTGTGCCGGAGTTCCGGCAAATAAAAGCTTCTTAGAAAGAAAAGGAGATGCGCTAATTTCAGATCGGTATTTCGAAAACTGAGGGACTGGTTCGCGGATATAAAAAATTACGAGCATGTGTGAATAATTAGTACAACCTGTTCAGGGTATAATGAGCTATTCATGCGGTTTATATGTGATATTGATCATTTATTCCAACAGTATTAAGAAAATTCAAATTATTGGAAAAAATTAACAAATTTTGGCAATAAACTTAGCAAAAAAAACTTCACTAATACATTGATAAGTTTAATATTATTAATATTTAAAATAAATCAGCACTTTTGGTATACTATTTACACATATGCTTATTGATTATTTGCAATATTTAATAAATATGAATTATATGTGCATCAATGCATTCTAAAAAAAATTACAAATTTTCGAAAAACTTAACTGATGCTTTACATATTTCTTCGTTAGGCTCCACTAAATTTAGTTTAAATGTAAGCAAACAGCAAACAATTTTAGGAATTTCGAATAATTTTTCAACATGCCGGCATTATGAAATACAAACAGTATTGCAAAACTAAACCTTTAATAAGTACATATAGTAACTATTTGTTTTGAAATTGATTGCACTAAAATCCGTCTATTAATAAATGAATTATTTGTCTAAGCATTTCAGGCGTAAAACCAAGTCCCTCACAAAGGTTTATGCGCCAAAAAGACACTATGCACCTTAAACGCTTGAAGGTATTTGTCCTAATGAAAGTTTGTATATATATAAATATACGAGAAATATACACATACATATGTATACATAGAGAAATTGAAATATACTTGCATACATATACTGCAAACAGTTAGCTGAGACATGAAATGCAAATATGATTTAAAACTCACAAGTTTTATTGAACATTTGCAATATTTGCTTTATTTCGTAGGTGGATATGAATTATGCAAGTGTTTGCTCGCCAGCCTTAAGCGAAATTTACTTTTGCTTCACTTTGCACTCGAATGAATTGGAGTAGCAAGAAGAAGAGTGCTTTGCATGGTAATAACAAATAAATGTGGTAAATACCTACTGAACATACACTACATATTTACCGAAAATGTCTGTGGTTGCATTTCTCTTAGCAATTAGCCACATAACGGACGCACACAGACGTGACATATATATTTCTTGCAACTGCGCCGACAAGTCTCTTCAACTTGTTTATCAAATATTTAATATCATTTCCGTTTGTTGTGCCAGCATTGATGTCACTACAGCTGTCACTTATAAATCTGCATATGTGTCTTTAGTAGGAAAAAGTAAATGTTTTCCTTTACTAATTGCAATATATTGCTTACATATTTTGTGCAATACATGTACATATATGTCTTTGCAAATAAACATACATGTGCCAGTGTAATAATAAGTGCAAATAAAGCGATATAATAGATCATAGTTGGCATTTTTAAGAAATATTCCAAATCAATTAAATATTTCGGCTTTTGAGGAATTCGCATACAGAGTTAATGCAAATGGAGGAATGCACGCTTGTTTATTTATCTTCAAGCATAAATAGAATTAATTAATATTTGTATTTTAGAGCGGAGTCTGAGGTTAGTTTTCGATTGAAATTTTGTACAAAAACTTCCTCATACATTGCTTTGTTTGAAATAAATAAATTTTGCAAGATCAATCATTTTTATTCATTCTCTCTCAATTATGTTAAGTAAATTGCTTACAATATTTATAATTATAATTTGTCAGAGCTAAAACATTGCAGACCAATATATTGAATATATAATTACAAAAAAAAAATAAAATTTTGTACAAATTTATTTAAATTTTTTAGGAACTAACGGATGATTAAGAACCCTAGTTGATTGTAGCAAAGACGCTGTATACTAAGGGAGAGACAGTTTGAATTGAAGTTTTAAACACTTTGAGCCCTCTTCATTTTGGAATTGCAATACAATGCATGCACGATAATGGTTTTTGCAAGAATCCATGAATGCAATTGGGGAGCACTAAGCTTTACTCAAAAGTCTGTTGCAATGTGGAGCTGGGGAAAACGGCGCTTTTCGAATGCAATAATAATTATAGTAACGTATATTTAGCAGGAGGATGGAGATATGTGTAAAAGTTCAACGCAAGTGAGGCAAGCTCTCTGATTGCCATTCTCTTGGGAAGTGGCTAGAAACGATTCTTTTACATATGGCTAAAGCAGCTCAGGACTTCTGGTCTTAGATCAAGTATCCTCAGGGTAGACAAAGAACAAGGCAAGTTAAAGTGAGAAGGCCAATAGTCGACCGAATAGACCATGTAATAGAGCACGTAGTGAAGAAAATATAGCAGCCGTAGCTCAGAGTGTACACGAAGACCGTGAAGAGTCGATTTGGCGCCGTTCGCAGCAACTCGGACTGACGTATGGAAAGACTTGGCGCATTTTACTGAACTAAACTGAAAACTGAAGCCGCTCAGCCTATCCCAAGCGACATCGTTTCTATGTTCTCTTCAAAAGTTCCAAGATTATCCGACGTTTTCAAACCAACTTTTGTTTAGCGATGAGGCCTATAGGTATTTAAACCAACAAAATTGCCGCATTCGGAACGAAGAGCAACCTGAAGAGACTCAAAAGCTTTTATTTCATCAAGAAAAAAAACAACGATTTGGTATGGTTTGTGGGCCGGTGAAATCATCGGTCCATAGTTCCTCAAAAAATCCCACTTCGATTCAGGTCTTTGAGCAAAACATCACTCGTGTCATTCGCCAGTTACCAGTCGAAATGCTCGAACGAGTCATTGAAAATTCGACGCGGCCAACATTTGAAAGAGATAATCTTAAAAAAATAAATGCCAAATAATGTTTTTTCGAATGATGATAAACATTCCCCATTAAGTTTGAAGTATTATTGTATGATATATACAATATATGTGAACATTTTAAACTTTTACTCACCTCTACACGTATCGTCAAATTATATTCCTTTATACTCTCATAATCCAGCGGATGATTCACCTTTATATCGGCCCAAGTATCCCCATTATCCGGTCTTTGTTGTAGGTAGAACGTATGAAATTTGTTGGTCTGTGCGGTGGACCCGGGCATTAGCCGATAAAACACAGTCGGATTGCCTTCAATACCCGAACTGCGAACGCAGACGACGAAACAAAGCGGTTAAAAGAATATAAATACATATTAGAAAACTTGAAAAAGCCATTATAAAAGTTTAGTCATGTTTTAAACTAGGAGAACTATTTTCAGATCAGTTATTTGAAATATGACCAAATGTGGTGTGGGGGTATTATATTCAAGGTAAGTGATCTGTGTGTGTGGTTTTCAAAAATCAAATTTGGGAACATTTCGTCATATTTCAAACAGTTTAACGACAGGTGTTTTGTAAATTTAAGACGTGCAAATATTTGGCTAAATCGGAAAAACGAAGCATTGGCGTTTGAAAATGAAAGGAATGCTGATTTTCGATTTAATTTATGTTAAGTTTTTTTTTTTTATTAATTAATTACAATTTAAAAAATGTTTTAGTTGACGCGATTTTATTGTATTTATTTTTTTCAGAAAAGTAAGTTTATATATTTACGATTTAACATTATCTAAATTATTTTTTTCCGAAAAACTTTGTAAGTTTATAAATTTACGTATAAATAGGACCACTTGATTTCAATAATTAAAGAATTATGTTTTCCAATATGATTTAGTTGGACGGGAAATTATAATGTTTGGATCAGCTATTTGCACGTATTTCAAAATTAAACACTTAGCTAGTTAAAAATGAGTAAGTTAGGAAGTATAGGAAGGTTAATATTTCATAAAAATAATTTTATATTATTTATATAAAAATTACAGTTATTTGTATATATGTGCGCATGCGACATAACAAAATACAAAAATTATTTATGACGCATAATTCAAGAAAAAATATTTCTGTTACTATGAGAAAGTGCTAAAAGAAAAAGTGAAAATTACGAAAACAAGTATAAATCATGATTCAACGACGCCATTGCGCTAAATTTGTGAAACATAATTATCTGCAGAAAAAAAAACTTTTATAATGTTTAACACAAGAATTCGATGATTTTCTCAAAAGCAAAAAAATAATTGTGAAATGGCATCAAAAAACGATATTGCCATATTAAATGTCATCAAGCACAGGGTGGGTAGGTATTCGGGTTGGGATTGAGGATACAATTTTCGAATGAAAACGTGGCAAAAATGACAGTTGTTCTTTTGCTTGCGCTGGAAAAAGGCAAACCAGTTGTTCACTTTTTTGTACGCTCACAAAAATGGCAGGAGGAAAATATATGGAAATAAAATGAAGCGAAAACATAATGGCAGCGCGTGCGACACGTGAGAGTGACATTTTTTCACTTATTGCCACGCAAAAAATTAAATGCCGCATTAAATTGAATACAAAATAGCGAAAATAAATCAGCATGAATGAGGAATGTGGGAATTTCATAAAAAGCAGCTAGGTAATAGGGATTTATGAAAGTAAAAGCTGGTTGGTTGCAGTGGAAATATGCTGGACGCGTGGGTGACAGGATCAGTTGTATAATACCTGGGTTATACCTACAAGTACACATTTGCGCAAGTGTTGTTCAATTTTGCGATTTTTTTTTTACTTTTTTTGCAGGTGACGCGATGCGACTTTATGAGTTGTGTATTTGTAGGATATTTTATGATGGGGTTACTGTTGGCTATTTATATACTTTATAATTTATATGTACTTTTCTGCTTTCGTTGCACATTTTTGCACTTCTCCAATACAATTTGTAATTAACAATCAACTGTGTATGAAATTCGTTTCGTAAATGTATTTTATGGTATGTAAAAAATACCGCTAGTAATATCAGTATACATACATATACAATAAGAGTTTTGGTTAGTTAGTGGGTATCGATGTTCATGTTTCGTAATAACGATGTTTGCCAATAGTAACGTATGGACGTGGTGTGTGTTTGTAAGTGTGCTACGTGGAATTTGCGTGTATATATGCATAATGTTTTGCGCTAATTTACAGCTATTTGTATCAATGTATGCGAACCATAATGCCTACTAACAATTCGTATGAACAGACATACTCATTTTTCTAAGAGTAATTTTAATTAAATATTTTTTAATGATTCTCTCGAAATACTTCGTTTCAATACTGCTCTGTATCGTGTATAATGGCTGGTGAATTACGGTACAAATATTAATATTAAATAATATTACGGTATATGGTAATTTGAACTAACTTTTTCCCCGTTCATGCGCTCATAAACTTTCAATCATTTAATTAGAAAAGTTCCTGTTCTACACTGAAATATTGGCTTCTAGATATTATAATTTTTACGCAGGTACATACGAATGTATGTATTATGCGAGAGGATAGCGTATGAACTATTTGTTAGCATACAGCCTCATTCAAACTCAACACGTCCACACAACTCTTTTTAAACAAATAAATAAAAATGTTAATTAAATATGGAAGCTAAATTTAATATTGCAGAACCGCAACTCGCTAGCCCTACAATAAAATACATCAAAATATTAAAAAAAAAATTAAAACGAAAAAAAGTTTAAAATTTTCCTATGGGGTTTCCCATTTCAAACAAATGCTTTTCACAAATGATTTTCGAAATTTTTTATTGAGTTTTTTCTAATCTAACTCTTTAGTAAGCTCTTTATTTAATTTTCCTCAACTGAAATTTAAAGTTAAAAGGACATTTCTGAGAATAGATTTAGTAGATAAGGGTGCAATGTTATATTTAGATTAAATTCTGTTGACAGGGATGCATTTATAAATCTTTCTCAATAACATTTGAAAATCGCATGCTAATTTCCTAGAAAACATTAACATAGAATATGAGTTTAGAGCACTTCAGGTGTTTTAAAATGTGTACTTTTTGACTAAAGTTTCAGCTAAAACCACATTTTTTCAACTCGGCTTAATTGAGTTGAAATTGGAACAACTAAACTTCAAATTTTTATTCGATGGAACGATGAGCTGTACGAGATATACGACGACATTGACATAGTTCAGCGAATTAAAAGACAGCGGCTACGCTGGCTAGGTCATGTTGTCCGGATGGACGAAAACACTCCAGCTCTGAAAGTATTCGACGCTGAACCCGCCGGGGGAAGCAGAGGAAGACCTCCACTCCGTTGGAAGGACCAGGTGGAGAAGGACCTGGCTACGCTTGGAATATCCAATTGGCGCCACGTAGCGAAAAGAAGAAACAACTGGCGCGCTGTTGTTAACTCGGCTATAATCGCGTAAGCGGTGTCTACGCCAATTAAGAAGAAGAAACTTCAAATTTACGATTTCAGAGTTATTAAGCAAATGATCATTTCGCAATGAAAAATCAATGCAATGCAATATATTTAAAAGATTTTATACTAGCTGCATTTCGAAGATCAACAAAACATTTTCGTGATCACTCAAAGAAATTTTTTTCTAGAAAACAATTGTAAGGATACACTATGGTAACTGCTCGAAAGCGTAATTATTATGGAATTAAGAAAAAATTACAATAATATTATTTATAAATTGTCTAAAGTTGACTTGTTTTCTAAATACCGAATTGAAAATTATCAACTGAAATCAGATTGAATTGCGAACCATAATGCCATGTGCTAACAACTTTAATATATTTGTCCGATATATTTCGAAACATGGAGCACATTTATTATTTCATATATTTGAAAGCAATTTATTCAAAAATAGACCTTTAAGGGGCTATACCAGTGTGACGCATTAAAAATTAGGCGATTTTCGTGAATTTTTTTAAAAGAAAGTACTTGATTGAATGCTTCGAAATTCTATGGACGTAATAAAGTATATTTTTAGCTATATTAAAAAATTTTTTTTTTTACAAAAATATTGAAAAATAACGGAGTTATGTGCAGTCTGCAGAAGTGCCGAAAAAAAAAGTGTCTCAACTGCTGGCATGATTCCGGTCGATTGAGTAGCTGAAACAAAAAAATTCAAAATGTTTATTAAACTTAAATATATTTTCTATGCAATGAACTACGGTCTTTGGAAAATATCAAAAATTAAGAAAATGGCGTAATTTTGAAAAAAAAATCGTTTTTTACGAAAAAAATGGTCGTTTTTTTAATGCCAAATTGACAATTTTCAACCAATCAAAAAGATCGTAGTCTATTGTATAGCAAATGTATTCAACTATATCCAGTTTTAATTTGAAGTCGATCGGTCAATTTCTCGTTGAGTTATAATGTCAGCAATTTTGAAAAATGTCGTTTCAAGAAAAACGCGTTTAAAGTTTCACTTAGATATGTTTGCACCTCTGAGCAATCGCTGTTTAGAACGCTGCCATTCAAAAACTATTCAAGATACGACCTTGCCGATTTCACAGGATATTTCTGAATATATAAACAATCGAAAAAGCAACCAAAAAAAAAATTTTTTTTGAAAGTGTCACACTGGTATAGCCCTTTAAGGGGTTACGTGGATTTTGACTGCAGAAAAATGCCGATTTTTACCTTTTTTCATATAATACATGAAATAAATGAGCATATCAAAGAGCAACATTGGAAAATATTTTCTGAATTTTTCAAATAAAATGAAATTCAGCCATTGGTAGCAGGTGCCTCCGAAACCGGCCAAAAATGTCTCCTCCGGTCGCCAGCATAATCGACGAAGGATTCATCCAAAATCAAAATATCAAATTTCAGAGGTTGTTAAATGAGTATAAGTCGTGAATAATCGAAATATTAAAAAAAATGAGTTTTGATTTTAGCTCTATATTCTTTCAAAAAATTAGACATAATCGAAAACAAAAACATTGCAGCAATCAAGAGACTAACATATTTAAAAGAACTTTGAAATATTTCATTAAGATCACTTCAGAAGTTTCTGAGAAATTTCGAACATCGACTTTGAAAACGATGTTTGAAAAAACACGAAAAAATATTAAAATAGCCGACGGGCCGCTCTCTCAAATGTTCTAACTCGTACACTATTATTGCGGTTGCCTTGAAACCTTGGGAAAATGTTGTCGACATATCATAATATTTAAAAGAAGTGAAAAATAAACCAATTTTTTGAGATTTCAAAACCCACGTAACCCCTTAAGTATGTGTCCATATTCATTTGCCATTAAAAAACTGCAATTCCTTTAAATTGCGTGATGGCATTTAAAATATAACTTATCTAACTTACGCATCGCCAATTGCGGCACGCGTGCTCTTCACCACATATTAGTGCATTATGCTCTGGGCATCCACCCACGCATGCACACAGACGCACATTCAATATAGCATTTAAGGCGCAAATATTTGAGCAAGTGCGCAATCGGCCCTGGAGCGTGTGACCTCTTTCGCTCGCAAGTTAAGGAGCATAGCATTACGCCGCAACAGTCCGCAATATACCGCGCTGAGTACAAGAATCGACAAATATTCCCGTGCAGGGGTGCACAAACATAGACTGTATTGGATGCTGCATATAGCCATACTGGGCACACAATCTCTACGCGCCTGTCGAGCGGAATTGGAGCAATGGAATTTGAGCAGCGACATGTCGCATGCCGATGCGTTGCCTGTGGCTAGATCACAAACAGTATTGCAATAAATATGTATGTATGTGCATATTCGGCAGGTAAGTAAAGGTATGAGAACTTCACCTCGTACGAGTATTGTGTAACTGGCACATACAAGCAGAACAACAGCAACCATAAACATTATTGTTGTTGTCTCATTGAAATTACGCTTGCCGGCATATAAGTTTTTAAAGAGTTGGTTGGCAAATATATTAATGCATACAATTTCAGCTGTGTTATCACGCAAAAAGCGCATAACATAGCAGTGAGTTGCTGTGCGCGCACACTATCCCAGATGCAACTACCGGACAATATTATAAAATGTTGTGGAGACACATGGGACATATAGACATGTGCTTCTTATTTAGTGAGCTTTGAGTGGGGAGTATCGTGCTACCACCTGTTTCAAAATTTGAATTCAATATGTGAACTGGTCGACACTTATGCGTCCGGCTCTTGTTTGCAAAAGCACATAAAATAGTTTATTTTTGAATATTTATGCTTTAGTAGCCCATATGCTGTTTTCAGAATTTTTGAAACCAATATTCGTCGACTTAGAGTTCAGTTGGAGTTATGCTGCTCAGATCAACGATTATTGTAGGAGCAAGCATATGTTTTGAGCAGGTGGGAGCTTCGTAATGTTTCATTATGTATGTTTTAGTGGGTGCCATATCTCTTTTAGGTTCAGCAAATTGTTTGTTATTTTAAGAAAGAAGACGTCATTCTGTTAATCTACATATATCGAAAATCCACTACAACCAATGATGATCCAGTAGTAAAAAATTTTACAGAAAGATATATTGATGTGTTGTTTAGTTGAAAGCGGAAGTTAAATAGAGTCCCGGCTAACTCAAAAAACACACTGGATGGGTAGGAAGTAATTTTCTAACGTTTCATCAACTTCACTTCATGATGTACGCACTGGCTTTCTGCTAAATATGCTTAACCAAGTTATTGGAGCTTAGAGATCTGCCATGTTACTCAATTTCTTCATTCCTAAAAGTAGAATGCTTTTGGTACAACCACTTAACCATCCAAACTTATTTTGAGCACCATCTATTGGCGGTTTTTTTAGACCTGAGATGTTATTCTAACAAACATTTGTTCAAGTATCCTTGGAAGTGTCTGAAAAGGCTTGTAAAACTCATTACGACTACATACGCGGGTACCCCAAAACGGACAAATTGAAACGCTTTTTTTCTTCCATATCTATTTATCAGGATACCGAATTTCTCAGTGGGCTCAGCAAACATTGGTCAGCAACCATCACTTGTGGGGTTGCGAAAGCCCTTTCGCTCAGAGTCGAACGAAGAAGGCCCATTAAACTACTAGCTCTTAGCAAGGCTTACATCGTCGCAATGATAAACGTCCTAACTTGACACTGTCCTATTGACATTCATGTGGTGAGGCTAAAGATTTTGAACTAAGCAACTTGTCAAAGTTGTAGTGAAGAAGATTTGGTAGAAACACTTAGACACTTTCTGCTCCTCTGTCCAGCTTTAGCCAGGCTAAAGCAGCTGACTGAAGTATTTCGGTGTTCGTACTTTCTACGAACCTGGCAGAGCTGGCTGGAGCAGATATTAGTCGACTTAATAACTTTGTGGTTGCCTTTATGCGACGTTCTTTCTTAATTTTACCTAGGAGTTCTGGGAATCATAACGGAAAAGTGTATCTAACTGTCCAAATGGGACCTTTTTTGGACTCAAGTCAACATATTTATCTAACCTAACAAAGTACTTTGGTTCCTTCTTCTCTGTGAAAAAGTTACATAGCCTGTATGTTTCCCGGTCGTGTACCGCGAATCTATGCAATTGATGGGTTCTCAGTTATCCTGTCTACACTTTCGATATAATTTTGTTTATCTTTGCTTATATAACTGCTTTTTGTTTTTTGCTCATATTTGGCCGATTTAGCAGTGCATTTTTTTCTTGGAAGCTGATGCAATAACGCCGATAAATGATGTAGTTGTTGTGTGTGAAGAAAAGTGCAATGAACAGAACTGAGTGTATGTCTACACAAACACACTAACTCACACAACATGTGTAGATATGTCTATAATACAAGGCGCATTATGATAATAGCAAGTAAACACGATGTTGACTGTGGGGCAAAACGATGTTAACATTTGTTAACACCGTTAAATATTATGTATACACAAAGGAATATGCAAGTATGCGCTGTAAGAGCGAAAGTACCGTGCACATTTAGCTGTAACATGGCTGTGGTTAGCAGTGTACATCGCGAGTACACTCTTGCGGCATAGAGATCACCGACGTGTCATGATAATAGTCGTAATAATATTTTCATAAGTAGTCTTTGCCGCTATTGAGCGTTTTTCCACCCAGCTATTGTTCCATGCCACAAGGTATAGTGCGCTTAATGTTGTAAAAGTGTAAAAAAACTGCCACGGATATGCCTAGCGTCAGCATCCGCAGATGCACAGACAACAATAGAGAAGCCGGTGCATGCCACGTATACAAAAAGAGAAAACAAAATTTTCAAATTTTTTGTTTAAAGAGAGAAAAGTGAAAACAAAAGGCGCAAAATGAAAAATAAAATCAAATGCAAGCGAAATTCAAACGCGCCATCTTCACCCACACACACACACAGCTGGACGAGCATCGCCTGAAAGGAAGGCATCACTTTCCCAGCGCATCCGTTGCATTCACAGACAAACGGAAAAATCACCGCACACTCATATTTCCGTTGCAGTATGCCTAGACGAAAAAACGTGTGAAGAAGTAGCACTTAATGACTGTTTTGTTGTCTTCTCTTTTCTTGTTTTTGGTTTCTAATGGCTTTGTATGACCTCCGCGGGCGCGGTTGGTACGGCTTTTGCCATGATGTGCGCCCATAAGTATGTTTTATCAGAGAAAGTGTGCGCTATTATTACGTAAGTGTGTTACATAACTACATTTTCATGTGAGCATGAATCTACGCACTTACGTTAAACGCCCTGAATCCAACTACTAAGGAGTAAAAGCCCCGTCAGCACACACACACGCTTGCACATAATCATTCGTTCATAAATGACTGTCATAAAAATAGTTTGCTAACATTTG
Source organism: Bactrocera neohumeralis (assembly GCF_024586455.1). Classification (NCBI taxonomy): domain Eukaryota; kingdom Metazoa; phylum Arthropoda; class Insecta; order Diptera; family Tephritidae; genus Bactrocera; species Bactrocera neohumeralis. Next base: position 29,921,723 of record NC_065920.1, read on the forward strand.
TTAAACTTATCATATTAAAAAATTTTTTAGATTTCTAAATCTAATTTTTTTTAATATTTTATTTTATACACTTATTCTCTTCACCACTCTCTTAACTATATTAACTATATGAACAATATACACTTGTCACTATTTAATATGTAAGCACTAGCTGCTCCTCTACTAAATTTCACATAAATAGTTTGTGAGCAATTCCCGAAACTATATTACTTCAAAATACAGCTTCAGAATTTTTATCTTCAATTTTTTTACTTACAAAAAGAAAATATAAACTTTTCAAAAATGATTAAATAAACAAAACTTATTTGAGTGCTTTTACAGGAAATTTGTGCGGCGCTTTCGTTGTGCATGCTTAGAGCTACCTACTTGCTATTCATAGCATTTTAGTGCGGTTAATATTAGATTTTAGTGAGTACAGACTAGTAGCTTAAACGAATATTTGCCGATAGTCGAGCATTTGGTTATTAAGTGAGGATGCTGGTGCTTGTGCTTTTCGTAGTCGTGTCTGCTTAGAAGTAAAGTTTTTACTAGTAATATATTTTCGGAAATAAATAAATAGTTTTTATGAAAAACATAGCTTTAACTTAAAACAACAAAAAACGTTAAATTCGGTTGCACCGAAGCTATAAAACTCTTGAAGAAATTCAAAATATGCCATACAAGAACTTGATTTTGATCAATCAGTTTGTATGACAGATATATGCTATAGTGTTACGATCTGAACAATTTGTGCGGAAAATGTACCGTTGCCTTAAACAATATTAGTTGCCATATTTTATGAATTAATCTTTTCAAATAAAAAAGTTTTCCTTATAAGGACAGGATTTTGAACGTTTAGTGTGTATGGCAGCTATGTATATTCTATAATTGTTCGATATTGACGGTTCGACAGATCATCAGCATTTTAGGGAGAAAAGGACGTGTAGAAATTTTCAGATCCATATCTAAACAAGTAAGGAAAGGCTAAGTTCTTATGCAACCGAACATTTTATACTCTTACAACTTGCAAAAAGATTTAATACCAATTACATAGAGTAAAGTCAATCGGGTGTTTGATAATCCTGACATTAGTTATACAAGTATGGGGGCTAGGCCAAGTTTTAGTCACGTACATTTTTTCTATAGCTCTTGTCATTTACGAGATATATACAAAAAATGCGAATTTCGTTGAAAAATTTAGGTTTAAAAGGGTTAGAGCCCCGTACTACCTCGCCGGAGTGAATTTCGACTTTGTGGCAAAGGGCACTTTTGTAGAGTGCTCAATTCTGAGGAATATGTGTCTAAAGTCGAAGCGATACCATAAATTGCCTCTGCGCTATGGAAATTTAAAGATAAAAAAACACTATTGTCGTGTATTTTCAATGGAAAATGTTTACATAACTTAGTCCAGTCCTTAATGTTAATATTAAGGGCTCAAATTTTCAGGGAATTTTTTAGGGTACTTCCAAGGAAATTTCTTGAAGGGATTGAAAAAAATTAATAGTTCAAAAAAAAAAAACAAAACACCCTAATGTATATGTATAAATCAGTCCATTAGGCCAAATCTACGAAATGTACATGTATAAATTGCATCGCTATTGGATATTTGGTTTGTAAGATATAGCATTTCATTGTTTGGAAAATATGGGTGGAAAAGGAACATGACTATAAAGTGGCTTGATGGGTGTTATCCGACTCTGCGCAAGGACAAGATGTTGTGTTATAAAGCTTGTATGGGACAGATGAAATATGTTCTACAGGGAAACATTGAAAACCTCACTTCATCTAAATATATCACGATAACATGAAAAACGTGTGTCATAATTCGATGAAAATTAAATGATCAGAGAATCGAATAAATGTGATCGAAAAGTTGAGAGATTTTTCTGAGCATGATCTTGGCGGTATTTATGTTTGAACAATGAAGTCGAATTTCTGCATAAAAATTAGTGTAATTTAAAAGCGATGGGAATTTACTTAGCTGCATTATTAGTACTCGTATGCTTTATAGCTTTACGATAAATTACATGCGATATAAATTATGTCAATATTTAACAGTCCTTGAGTTTCAGAAGCGCTATTTTATTATAACTAAAAACAATTTAACTTCAAGGTTCAAATTTTCAAAAATAAATGTTATGCTTTTATTTTGTTATATTTTCGACTGCCCGCATTAGAATCGTTTTGACGCTCAGCTATCGATGGGACTAAATTTATCTCAAGAGTAATAGCTTTCTCGCACAGCCAAATTAATTTTGTACATTAAGATATAATTGAAATATCAGTTTCTGCCTTTCACACAGCCTTCTTCTCGATTAACGATCAGATGTTACACGTTTCATTACATTACATGAATATGATATTCATCAGCTGATTGCTATTTTATCAATAAACACACCCAAATTTACAGCGTGGACAACAACCCGCACAATTGTCTTTTAGTTTCATCTGGATTTGTATTCGATTAAAAACTAATGTAGTAAATTAAGATTTAATTTTGTATGGTAAATCGATCTAAATTAGCGCTTTAACTGCACAAAGACCAGTTAACTGATAAATTAACTGCTGTGCGAACAGGCTATATCATTAGTAACCATTTGTGTGTGCCGGAGATACTTCAGGATGAAAATTTGTATGCAAAATATTTATGCGAGTATAGTTAGTACACATTTTCGCTATCTATCATTCTCATCATGTATATAAAGATACACATATTTGGGTATGTATTTTTACCATATACTACAGCTACAATTTACTCATCCTTTGTACGCTGGTACGCACATCTGTTGCTGCAACATCGTGTCTAACCAAAGCTATCTATTCATGTTTAAATTAAAAAAGTTTTGCACCGCAGACACAGTTCAGGCGAAAGTGCAAATGTGCGCAGTATATTTTCACTTTTTAAAAATAAATAAAAACCGTTTAAATGTTATACATATTTATGAGTGAAATTACTGAATATGTTACCACACCTACACATACATACAAGCGTAGATGTATGTGGCCTCACCGCGTTGCCGAGCTTAGCAGTGCTCATATCTCATTGCCTCTTTAATTAATTAAGAGTTAAGAGCTTTAATATTGGCCTGAAGACGAGATCGTGAAAAGAGCGGGAAGAATCGTGCGTGGGGCGACGGGTAAAAAAAGATGCAAGGTAGTTAAGTATAAAAAGTCAGCAAACGAATGGAAGGAAAAAGTGTCATTAGCGCTGTATTCAACGGCCACATGAGGTAGGCGTGGTACTTAGCTATTGGGGACACAAGTATGCTACTAAAGCTAAAGGAAACACGTGGGCGTATGCGTTTCTGCAATTAATGCGCTGATGAAAAAACGAAGGTGTGTGTGGGGCATAATGTAAACAAAGATGTATAATAAGTTATAATTTTGTTTAAATGCATAGTTACCTACATATGTAGGTGTATATATACTTATATATACATATATAGATATGTATAGTGTATATTTGTGTGCATAAATATGTCAAAGCAGTTGCATTTAACTAATGTGTGGCTCATGTGAATGTGTGTGTGTGTGTGTGTGCATGCTTGTTGGTGGGTTGCATTGGTGTGCTTATGCAAATTTCCAACGGCTGTGCAAATACTTAAATGTCTAATGTAAACTAGAAGGGCACATACTCTATTCTGGTATATACATATATACATAAATAGTGAGTAGTGTGCTTAATGTGGTTGCTTATTGTTGATTTTTGTGCTTGACAGTGCTTGTGCTTGGTGCTGGGTGCTTCGGAGGCATGAGTGTATTGAAGGTGAAGTGTTTGGATGAAATGTGCGCTGGTGCGGGTTATGGGTATATGATTAATGGGTATAATATGAATGGAATTAAGGGGGATATGGAGTATTTTTCGATCCAAATTATCGGTAAAATATATTTAGGTTAATAAGGCCAATATCCAGTCATGAAAGAAAATATATCAGTGATACAAAAATAAACGTTTTCAAATCAGGTTTGAGCCTGTTAATTTTGCTCTTATTGTTTTATAAGTTGTTATAATCATCACTAGCTGCACTGACAGTGGTTTGGGTCCGTAGTAAACGTTCTCTGAATGTCACTCTCATTGTTAGTGTCGCTATCACTGTCAGTGACGCCCTTGATGATATTTTTACCACCTCTATTTTATTCTCTGTCGCTGTCAGCGTACTTTTACAAAGCTGTTGTAGTTGTCACAACGTCCGGTGTGTTTAACGTGGGTACCTGCTGACGACAGCCTTACCCCACGGCGCTCAAAAGCACAGCGGATCAAATCCAATTGGCAGTGTGGAATGGATACACTAACCACCTTGGTAGGGTTCGAGGCCCATCTAAAACCGCTGCCATGCTTTGGGTCCGGCACGCGGTTGCAATGCAACTTCACATTCAACTGACAAAGTCAGTTCTTCCCGCAATTGGGTTTTGATCACAACCACTACGATACTCCCCGAGAGGCCAGTCCGCATGAGCAGGGTGGAGCGAACTCCAAGGGCTCCTGATCCTCTTGGTACCAGAATTAAGTCTCCGGTCAGACCTCGTAGCCGAAGTTACTACCAGTTGAGCTTCCATACGGCTCTGGACTGGTGGTCAGGGGGCCCCATGCACATATCATATACACACACCATTCATACAAAATCTAACCCTAATTCCCAGCTAAGCGCCTTCACCGCTTAAACAACTCACACGCAAACGACCCTAACTGTTCGGTATTCCGACTAGTGGAGATCACACAATCTAGTAATCTATCAGTCCAGCTATTCCCCATACCACCCAGATCCCTAATGTCCGAGTACATCGAGCATGCTATTAAATGCACCCAATCTTTCATCCCTGCCTCACAAAAACAACCCGACCTATCAGATAGGTGCCTCTGCTGCAAAAATGCATTCAGAGGCCAATGCCCCATAAGCAGAAAACCCAGACTCTGACAATATATGAAGTCTGGGTTATTCTCAACGAACCCAGCGTCCCGAATGTACTCGTAGGTCACTCAGCCGTTAGGACTATTGTCCGAAAGTGCTTGCCACCTACACCTAATCCTATCATCTAGAAGCCACTTGCTCTCTAGATATCCCTACCTCTCCACATCATCGTCGAAAGTCCAGTAATTTCGCAGCAATGACACACTCAAGCCCCTTTTTAACCTGAATGCAACAGCACGCTGTGTGACAATCAAGTCAAGAAGGAGGCACCTAACAAAACCTGCATATCATCCGTTGAGACAGTGCGACATACAGGCAAGCATCATACAACGCTGAATTGAGAGGAGTTTTTGGGACTCTATGGCAGTCGTGGCTGTTTCCCACCATACATTGGCTCCATATGTGGCACAGGCCACCCAACAACCCTCGATACATGGTGCGGACAGCACGATGTCCGAGACCAAAACCACTCCACAAAATGCGTCGTATTTTGCCTACGGTTGCCTGCAGTCGCTCCTTCACATTCGCAAAGTGTGGAGTAACACACATCCTTTCACTTATGGTCAGCCCCAAAAATATGACTAGCGTCAAATATCTGATGCTGGCCTCTTTCACACGGACAATCGCTGGACGAACTGACGACAATCTGCGCTTAAACAGCATTGTCACCGTTTTTTCCTTCGATATGTAGTTGTCACAGTCTAAAAAAAATTTGTTCGCGTAATTACTTTATTTTTTTAGTAATTTAATTTTTTTTTATTTATTATTTCTATTTGCTTCAATCTTCGCCGATAATTTGTTCAAAAAATAATTTTTTCACAAAGGAAGTATCTTCAGGATATGGATCAAGAAGTGCAGCTGACATAGAACAGTTTACGGACACATATATAACTTAGACGAGACTTCACTTATAAATTTGGCAAGAAACAAATACGAAAGAGCTTAAAAAATAAAAACTCTATGAAATGGTAAATAATTTAAATGGTAGTAATTAATTATAAATGTTAAATGTATATACTCTAATACAAACAGATACTTTTTCTAAATAATATATATTATATATATATACATATATATATGTATTAAAGCTTTAAGTTTAGTTGTCAATTTCCAAAACCAACTCTAGTGCTATGTTTATTTCATAAAAAAAGTTGTTGCAATTTTTTTTGTATTTTTTTTCAAACAGACCTGGCTTTGATCGAGACGACTTTCCCACCGACTGGCATATTTTCCTTGACGTAAATCGGCCCATACACCGTATTGTCCCATACGGGCGGATTATTGGCACGATCGACTACGTCGATTTGCACCTCGACGGTACGCGACAGCGGCGGGTAGCCTTTGTCCTGCGCCATTGCCTCTAATTTATATGTTTCACGCTGTATGGTACACACACATATACATATACATTTACATATATATATATTTGGATTATTGTTACACACACATGTAAATTCGTACAGTAGCATATCAGGCGCGTTGTGTGTCATATTGGCATATGATTCAAATCGTGTTTTCAAAAATTGTTTAGCATTCATTTTATCGTTTATGATTTTTTTTTTTTTTGAATGAAGCGTCGCAAAAATGTGGTTATGGTTTAACGATTTGATTTTCATTTGTTTGTTTTTTTTTTTTTTGAAATTATAAAAAAGAGGGCAAAATACAAAAATTATGTATATTTTTTGCATATAAGTTTTAAACTTTAGCAAAGTTGTTGAGTTATTAAGTTGGTAAATTGCTTAAAAAAAGTATACCTTCAACCAAAAAAAGTATCAAAAGCGCCAACAACCGAACGGATAAATAATGTACATAAGAATTATATGCTAACTTGCAAACAAAAAAATCATATACATGGAATTCCAAAATAAAAAAAAAAAATATTACAAAAAGTCTTGTTAAAAATTAAAATTTCACGCAAAGTGGTGAAAAGCAAAAAACTTTATTGTATGTATAATTTCTTACTATATTTTCTAAGGCAGTGCAAATTATTTTCGTTGATTTTCGTTAAAAACAATGCGCTTTGTTTTTGTCTCGATCCTAGCCCATAAACTTTTAACAGCGTAAACAAATATAGAATTTGAAAATTAGCAAAAGTAAAAAATAAAAAAAATTTATAAAAAAAAATTAAAAATCTGCTAATAAACGCTAAGCATATATAAGAGCTTAGCGTCAATTTCTTATGCTAAATATGACAAACTAAAATTATAATAAATTATAAGAAATAAATACGTTTTTAAAAAACGTTTTGTACACCGTAATATACATAATTACTTGCTTACTAGTTATTAGCATATGCATATTGAAGAAAAGAGCGTTTTTAAATTATGAAGAGTTAAAATAAAAATAAGTGTAAAGCAAAACTATGAAAAGGAAATGAACACAATACGTTTGTGCATAGTAAGAATATTGCATATTTTGTAAATATTCACTTAAAATTAGGCCATTTGTACCAAAGAAACTAGAAAACACTAAAAATGCGTACAGAGTTTATACAGAACAAAGCATTCAATGGCATTGTTTTTTAACACTTTTCTTCAAAACAACGTTAATAAACAAATTAGTTACCTGAAGCTTGGTAAGTTAACCCTAATGAAAGCCTAAACATAGTAAATAGTATGAGTATATGCATTTCCTCAACATAAAAGCGCTAAATTCCAGACACCTAAAACACATAATACCTTTCCGTTAGCTGCTATTAGTTTACCAAACCCAAACATAACATTCAAAATATTAATTATAATTGTTATATATAGTATGTGTCATTATTAAATAAAATAATTTTTTCATGAGTGGCGTGTAAATTTTCCGTGTACGCAATATTCATAAGATGAAACGGCATCACATTATGACTTGGGTTTCAGGGCGTAGCGTAAATTTATTGAATTTCCAATTCGTTTGAGGATGTGTGGGAAACACGTGTCCAATACAAACTGTCTTTTTAATTTTTTTTTTAATTTCTTTGGAGCGAGGAATCAACGTTGAGAGCAAGGAGAGAGCAGTGAAATTAATATGCATTTAATGCTATTCGTATTTATAATCATCTTTTCTTTATTTCATTTTTGAGGCAGTGACAAAATTCAAAAATCCATTGTGAACGTAACGCCGCGTTGGTGTTATCGGCTGGCAAGCAGGCCAGTGCTGCCATGCAAAGGTTATTACACCACAGTGACAGTTTTAGACGCTCACCGCTCGGCAATGTTTCGAATGGGCAGTGGTGTGTTCGCCTTTGCACACAGCGTACGGCGCTAGCACCAACAAAAATATCCCTGTTTGGGAATTTGTTACAAAAAGTCCTTTACGTTCACGCAAAAGCTGCCGTTAGTTGCTTGCAAATAGTATCAGTTAACATTACATTAGAATATGCAGTTTAAAAGTATGTTAAAGTTAGTGGTACTAAAAAGTTAGTATGAAAAGGAAATTTATTTGTGTATAAGAGTATATGTTCTGTAAGTAAGTTCGACAAGCTTTTGTTACGTAGTGGTTACGTTAAAAATACAGGTAAATATTAGATTTATTTGGTTATTTTTGTTGCTGGTAAGTAGCACTTGGTTAAGTAGTATCTACACATATGTATGTATGTTATGCAGCTTGTCGACGCTTGTGTACAGTTAGAGCGCTATATATATACAAACCTTGCCTTCACCGATGTTACAACCGTACCCACAGTGACATTTTCACGTATATGTATTGGACCGTATATGCTCTTGTCCCATATTGGCGGCTTGTTATTGCGGTCGACTACATCTAATTCAACATCGACATCGGCATAGGATGGTGGCTCACCACGATCCGAGGCGCGCACCCGTAAACGATAACGGTCACGCTATTGTGTGTGTGAGTGTATTGGTTATATTTTACCGTACGTTTAAGTTTCAATATGTTAACAGTGTGGTGTCAAAGTGTTGTCGTTGCGTAGAAAGAAAAAATGGGTTTTTGTGATTATGTTATAAAGAATCGTAAAAATTATTTAACAGTCTGTAAGAAATTGGCTTATGAGTTATTTTGTTTAGCAGTATCGCTTGGGTAACAACAGAATTGTATTTTAGTTTAGACCGAATAGTGGTGTTAAATGTATGAAGGAGCTTTCAGCTAAGTTACACGAAAGTTCTCGACTAACGTTACCTTTTATTACGATTAATACGAACATGTGTATTAGTTGATGATTTGTTAGTGTGTGGTGTGTGTCTTTGCTAATTTGATTTTACGATAAACTTGTGCCACAGCAGAGAACGTATGAGATACGTTCCCTGGTTGTTGTTGTGTACAATCGTTAAAATTTTGAGTAATTAACTGCGTTAATTTAGTTAGTCCGTTGGCTTAATTGTGTATTTCATCAGTCTTTGGCTAATGAAAGTCAGCAAACTGTTTCTACGTCAATTCGGCGTATTTTTAAATGTATTTAATTGTATATAATATTATATAAGCATACAAAAAAAGAATAAAACTAAAAGTTACAAATTATATGCGTACTAATTACATGACAGTAAAACAAAATGAAATTAATGAAAACTAAAATAAAATTAGTTTGATAATGGTTTATAAAGACAACAAGACAACGTTTATGTAAGTATTATTTTTCGCCAATATTTTGAACTCAATATACAATTATTTGAGAGATTTACATATCAATACCGCTGGGAAATCACGTCTGAAGAGCAGAGAGTCGATAACAAAGGCGTAATGGGCGATTTTGCGCAGTAACAGTGGTTGAAGGCTTAATGCCGTAAGTCATAATATGTATTTTGTTCAAGCTGTTAGTTGTACGACGATCTTGTAGAAGCATGATAAAGAAAATCAAAACCCGATGGTACGAGCTGCCTGGGTGCAAAACTGCAAAAGTCATGTAGATTGGAAGTACACAAAGTTCCTATTGGTACGCGTTAGAAGAGACTGTAGGAATATGATGGGAATACTAACTGATCACTGTCTGTTGGCGACACATGCCAGCAGGATGAGGCAGACCGATCGAAAAGACCGCAGGAAATGTCTAGATCATGGCACATCGGAAACAATGGAGGATCTCTTGTGCACTTGTCCCGCATTGGCAAGACTACGCTCTAAATATAACGGTATGATACAATGGAGGAGGCATCGACAGTGAGGCCGCAGAGTCTGTTAAAATTCGTGCCAAGCGCAGGTATCCTAACGGAAGACTACTCCTCTTGGATCTACCAACTCCATCTGGTATCGTAAAGGACCAAAATTGGTCCATGCGTGGCTTATTGGCTTACCAGATTAACCTAATTCTAACTTACTTGTATGAAAGAGTTAACTAAAGAGGAGTTAATAGTCTTGGGAGTTATAAAAGCGAAACAATAATTCTGAATTCGCTGTCAACATAAAATCGTTAAAATTGCGCGAAATAGATTTAAAATAATGAGATTAAAAGAAAATTTTGATATTATTTAGATACCTAAACATCTGTGTGCGCTCAGTAAGGTTAGCCTCTCCTTAGTTGTGGGGCTTTTAACGAGCCATTGCCCTGTTGGCGTCCATGCTGAAAGGTTGGGAATCTTACCAGACCTTATTTGCAGAAGCTGTATGGAAAGAGTCTTCTCGACTGTCCCACTTGGGAGCGCATACCTTCAGATATCCCACCGAACTGTTGGGAGTGGCAATTAATTGCCTGTGCAAATTTGTATTGGCTACTAAGCATTTTAGTAATTTATAAGTCCGAAGTGTAACTATCACAGTATACGCTAGGAAGTTTTTTTTATTCTCAGAAGCTGTTTTAATAAAACTGAGATTATTATTTTTACTGATAGATTTAACAATTAGTTTAGTTTGAACATTTAAAATACGTTGGAGCTAACAGTTGGATCTAAATATATTAAATAAAGGTTATTGAAATACCCGAAAAAGATATTATAATTTCAATATGTGCGCCAGGTGAAGTTTCCATTTATGGTTAACAAAAATGAGATGGATAGACACTGATGTTAAGTGATGGGCATATCGTTCCAGAATTTTGGCAAGCTCCATTCAGGATGGCGTAGTCGATAGCTACTATACGTACTTTTCTATTGCGGAATTTTTAACGAAAAATTGACAGATCATCATAATCGATGTATTACCCTCGATGAATAAATAATAAAATCGAATTTTAAGTTCTCAGTCTCAGACAGGCAGTTATTATATTCGCAATTTGGAGCGATTGCTTTGAATTTAGTAAACCTCATGACTTGACGACAACGGCAAACCATTAATATAGAACTAGTTGATTGACTCCCTGATTCCAATGGTAACAAAGAATAAAGTATATTATCTATTTCCATGCGAATAATTATGTCGCAGAAACTCTTCAGCTTCACAAAAGCATTCTACCAATTAATCGCCCAAAAGCGCCAATAACTATCGACTGCATCTTCTACGCACGAAATTAAGTTTGATGAGATGGATCATTATTTGATTAGCCATATTTAACGGTTTGGTGAGTTACTATGCAACGGAGACTAAGTACAGTTACGACAAGCATAGAAATATATAAGCATCTCCACTTTCGGGACATGAGGTACATTTGTATACGGAAGTGCGATAGCATGTGCGTACATACATTGTACTTACTGGATAGCAACCCTGCATTGAGATGCAGCGCGTGGTAACGCACAATTGTTGTATATTCATAACAGTTTAAACATATATGAAAGAAATCATTGAGAAATGCTTTAGTTATTGAGTTTATTAAATATATGCAACAATAAAAATAAAAATAAAAATTAAAACAAAAAGTAACTATAAAATAATAAAACTGAATATAACATCAAAAGGTGCAGTTAACGAAACAGAAAAGTAAACGCTACAATTTAACACTCAAAAATCGTTATAAATTTTTATATTTTTTTATACATTTTTGTATTTTTGTGATACGTTTGTTCCCTTCCATTTGTACACATGCATTCGCGATATTGAAAAAAATGCTTGAAGAACAAAAGTTTTGGCTGACCTTCAAAAAAGTTTTAGTCCGCCGAACTTTAACTTTCGGGTAAACGAAAAAGTTAGAAATATCACCTGAAGTGATAAAAATTGGCAAAAATACGATTTTAGTTGTACAAAAATTCGGTATAACCAAAATGTTAGTTGCTACTTACTAACAAAAATATGCATTAACCACAAAATCAAGTAGTACAAAAAATCATTTCAAAAGCAAAAATAAATGTGTCGTTTATTTTTTTTTCGTTAGCAATTACGTCTGTTTTGAAATAAGCTGCAATACGATATACGAAAAAATTGCATCGTTCTTGAGCATCATTTTGAAAACAGTTGCCGCTGTTAAGTCTTTAGTGTTTGTTGTTGTTTTGCTAATTGGTGTGTGTTGTTGCAGTGTGGAAAATGTCACTTTTAGTTAAATATATATTAAAAATGTTAAATCTCAACCATTTGTGGGTGTTTGAGACACAAATGCGTGTATCATAATTTATTAGTACCTCCACCTTGCATTAAAACGGCCGACCTAACTTTGCTATAAACTACATACTAAGCACTGCAAGCGCCAAAAAACACCAAAGTTGCCAGTTTTCGCCTATATTCTTAATTATATTACTGATCTACGTAACAATGGGGTTTTCAAAAATGTTAAAAATCTATTTTAATTTTGTTCTTAGTAATTTATCTTATGTAAATAACGCCGCCACCGATTTCGTGCGCGTTTTTAGGAAACTATAAACTATAAACAAAATTCTAACTCAGAATGTTTTCGATACAAAAACATTCTCTGTTGAAAACTAAAAATCAAAGGGGAAGGCTGCTCTTTTCAATAAAATTTCTATGAACTAACCAAAAAGTGAAAGTAAGCTTAAGGATGTTGCACTCATGTTCAAAAAATTTAATATTTTTTCAACTTTTGGCATAACTTGCGCCTTGTATGAGAAGAAAAGAGATTTTGCATTTCTTTTCTGATATGCTTTAAAAAAATTTGCACTGCATATAGTTTCATTCGAATGCATTTTCAATTTGTTTATCTCTTAAAGATATTTATGTGTTATATACTATAAAAATAATAATCAAATAATAGACTTTTACATGAATAACATCGAATAGCGAATTTTCTTATTGGTGAAAAAACTCAAAATCAGACTTTCAATGGAACATAGGTTGGTGCATAGTAAGAAAAACAACTCAAACAAAAATTGTAATGAAACAAAAGTCACCAATCATTGCAAATTTTGCTTCGGAAATCACTTAAATGTATATGTAGAAAATAATTTTGTCAAACTAAGACGTTATGAATGATCTATTCCACGCTTACGTGGCGTCACTTATGGCATTAAATAATTTGATTATAAATTCAGCGAGCTTGGTTTAAGTTTTGCTTCGGTTTTGGTCGCCTAATTCATGCCAGTTTACGAGATGTTAGTAAAACAATAAAACGAAAAGTTCTTAAAACACAAAAGTACATCTGAACATAAAAATATCTAAATTCATCCGTTTAAATACTTGTTAGTTAAAGCAAATCAAATATTTTTAACTAAAAGTTCAAATGAAATATTGACAAATAAGGCATGTCAGCTATAAATGTGCATTGGTAAACGAATAACTTACGTCAAGCGGCTTCTTCAGCACGATCCAACCCGACTCCGCTTGTATGTCGAAGTATTCCAAGTCATTGGGATTGAATGGCGCACTCAAGCTGTATACGATGGCGCCATTGTTATCGGCGTCCTCATCTGAGGCCGAAACACGTAAAATATTAGTGCCAATACTGGCGTCTTGTTTCACATTTTCCACATATTTCTGTCAATTGAATTCAATATTTATTGGTAAGCTTTCCAGTGAAAATTTCATGTGTATTTACCTGTCGATCAAATAATGGTGGATTGTCGTTAACATCGGTGATTTCCACTGTAAACGAGCAAACGCCCTCCAAGCTGGGCTCTCCCTGATCAGTTGCTTTGACAGTCACCGACACGAATTTACCGTCATCACCTTCGCGATCGAACACTTTGTTGGTTGATACTTCACCGGTTTCTTCGTCCACTGTGAATTTCGTGCCTTTTTGATTCGGCTGTTGCACGATTGAATATTTGACCTGAGAGAAAGCATATTTTAAATGTTTTATAATTTAGAAACCAAAATATATTTATTAATACAATACTAACAGGTATTAGATGCTTAATAATCTATATTATACTACAAGAGCTGACAATTGTGTGTCACATGAGATCTACGTTAAGTCTATATTTGAACAAATTTTCAAGCAAATAAAAGTTTTATTTTTTCTAATTAGCTATAATTCCGTTCTGGAAATTTCGATGTGAAAGATGCAGCTCGCTCTGGTCGACCTAGCGTTGACAAAGTCGATGAAATTATGGAAAAGATTGACCAGGACCGTCACATAAGCAGCCATGACATCGCTAAGGAACTTAAAATTCATCAACAAACAGTTTTGAACCATTTAAAAAAGGCTGGCTACAAAAAAAAAAGCTCGATGTTTGGGTACCACATGAGTTGAAAAGTTTAATGGACCGAATTAACATGTGCGATTCTTTGCTGAAGCGAAATGAAATCGAACCACGTCTGAAGCGAATGGTAACAGGAGATGAAAAGTGGACCAAATACGACAATAATGTGCGAAAAGATCATGGTTCAAGCGTGGTGAAGCTCAACAAATGGTCGCAAAGCCAGGATTGACGCCTCGAAAGGTTATGCTGAGTGTTTGGTAGGATTGGAAAGGAATCATCCACTATGAGCTCCAGCCTGGTCTAACGATTGATTCTACATTTTACTGTTAAAAACTGAGGAGTATGAATCAAGCAATCGAAAAAAACGGCCAGAACTGAACAACAGAAAGGGCTTCGTCTTCCATCAGGACAACGCTAGACCACACACATCTTTGATGCCTCGGCAAAAACTAGGAGAGATTGGCTGGGAAGATTTGATGCATCCACCACATAGCCCTGACCTTGCCCCATTGGACTACCATTTGTTTCGGTCAATGTAGAACTTCCTTAAGGGAACAAAGTTAGCTTCAAGAGAAGCCTGTGAAAAGTACTTGTCGCAGTTTTTCGCCGAGAAACCTGAAAAATTTTACACTTGTGGAAAAATGTCTCTAGCGAAAAAATGGCAAAAAGTGGTTGACCAAAATTGTACATATTTTGTTCATTAAAGTTCATTATAAATATAAAAAAAATTAGAAATACGAAAAGACTTTTTTGTCTACCCAATATAATGGTGGTTCAAGAATCTAATATTTTTGTTTTCCTAGTACTCTGAAAAATATGTTCTTAGACACCTCTAAGCGCAAGACACCTCTCTGCAAGTATGAGTTCTTAATGGTAATGGGAAGGTCTCCGCATAACTATTTTGCACTTTTTCTTATTATTCGATAAAAAGTGTGTATCTCGCTTCCAACATTTTGAAAAAATATCTCATTAAATACATTTTTACGAAATCGCATACTCTACTTCGCTCCTCTTACCTTACGCTTAGTAGAGTAAGTTATTTCCCTCATATTGTTTACTCATTAATTGCAAGAGCCTGCTTAGATTTGGATTCTCTAACGAGGACATAATTAATTCACTACCAAGTTTCAGAAAAGCATAAAAAATTACAATCAACTTGCTTACGAAATTGCGGTAATACGTTTTATTCGAATAACAAAAGAGAAAATGTGCTATGACCGCGCTCAAAAGCTCTTCATTTTGGCGGCCAATCATTCACTGAGCATAATAACCTGGTCAAGTACACTTACGCGCAAATATACTGACTTTCGCCTTCCTCGCTTCTATGGCAGTCTATTGTTATCGTTTGAGTGTTTATAAAATACTGCGAGCGTACGCTTTGAGTATTTGGTTAGTGGCTCATTCACTCGACCACTAAATTAACGGTGTTGATTCGAGCTCGGCTCATATTTAATGTTTGACTTTATTAATTGGCTACATAAATTGCTGCAATGCCGGCTAAGAGAAACAACTACAACAATATACGTTTTCACCTTAAAGGAATTTGTATTGTGTCCTATTTAACTAATAGCTTGCCGTTTTCGAACAGGCGCTTTGCCAACCACAACCAAAATACTACACCCAAAATTTTCAGCGTTTTCTTTGCTACTACTTTCTTGTTGTTCTACGTGAAATCGCGGAAATTTTATTAGCGTTAATGAACACGTATTCTTAAATGCTCGACACCCGGCTGTGAAACTCAACCCAGCGGCTTACGGCAACACAGAAATTTTAATTACAATTGCATTGAATTCATGTGTTTAATATACATATTATGTATATATAGTATACATACCTGTCCATTAACGCCTTTGTCCTCATCGGTGGCGACCACTTTTATCACAGGACTGCCATTGGGTGCACCCTCTTCCACTTTTGGATAGTAGGTGCCGCAATCTTTAAACACAGGCTTATTGTCATTCACGTCGGTTATAAAGACCACAACAACAGCGGTGGAGGTGTGTATGGTGTGATCACCATTAACACAACACGAACCATCATCCATAGCTGTGACGTTCAATTCATACTTATCACGATCCAATGATATGGCCTTATTATGTAAGCGTATTACACCGGTTATGTCCTCTATAACGAATTGGCCAGACGATGTGCCGCCACCGACAAAACCGAAACGTACATTATCACCATCCTTATCGGATGCCACCACAGTGGTGACAAGTGTATTAGGTCCGGCATTTTCATCCACATTTGGTGTATAGACTTGCTGTGAGAACTTTGGTTCTTCATCGTTCTTATTTTTCGTATAGACGCGTACAGTGGCAGTGCCTGATTTCGAAGGTTCACCTTTATCTTTTGCTGTTACAATGAATTCATAGTAGGCATTGTTGTTGTCGGCATCGAGTTGTTTATTATTGACAATAATGCCATTCGAATCGACCGCAAAGTGATCATCCGAGACTAGATATTCGATTTCTGCATTTGCACCCGAGTCAGAGTCCATTGCTTTGACACGCAGAATACTGGTTCCGAGCGGTATGTCTTCGTCTACGTTGTGCGCTTGGTAATCAGGCAATTCGAACTTCGGCGCATTGTCGTTAACATCGGTTACTCGAATAGTTAACTGTGGGAAGAAAAAAAAATAAAAATTTTGAATTATTCAGTATTCAAAATATTCCTTAATTCTAAATATGTTAACTACTTGTATAATTATATCGATTATATCCTACCATAATGGCAGAACATGGCCAAATAAATGTAGAGTTCATGGGTCGTTAAGTAAGATATTAAATATTGTTGAAATATATATTCGAGTATGGATAAGATCGCATCTATTAATTTAGTCATATAAGACAATTTGGCTGACTTTCGTCATTTCTCTTCTACATATCTAAATGCGTTTGGACTTTCCTCTCTTATTGCTAAAGTTTGATGAGAAAGATCCCTCTTTTGTATAAATCAGTACGTAAAAGTTTGTAAATGACATGCAAAGTGGTAGTTAGTGTCACGCGGGAACTCATTATACGCTGAACAAAAGTATATTTGGTATGAATAACTCAAGCGATTCGTGATGTTTTGTCTTCAAAAATGTCCTTCCCTTGAAGAAAGCCGATGAAGGAGCTGATGATTCCAATATTAATGTTTTTTGTGTTCAAAATCTCGTCGGCGTATTTTACGATATCGATTCTGCAAAACCATCCCAGAAGAAAATCTCTGGAGAGGGGTGCCTTAAGTTTCTTAACCGGAAGTATGCAGACCTCACTCAGCAGTAGGACGACTCTTCCGACTTTCCACACATCGTGTATTTGAAGAGTGTTCAACGGCAACAGATTAATTCTGCTTATTTGATGACACTCAGAACGTCCTCATCGGTGAAAGTAAGTGTTTAGTATCTTGCCATTTTGCGCAGCCGTCGGATAAAACATAATTTAGCATTGTTGGTTGAAGGGTGCAGTGTAAACTGTCTACTTAAAAAGCCCGCGCACTTTTTTGGGTGTATATGCATATGCATTTGGGCATGAATTGAATTTAAACCCGATCGTCAGTCTTTACTGAGCGGCGGGTACTGAGTCGAATACCTTCAGAGCTAGAGTGTTTTCGTCCATTCGGACGACATGACCTATCCAGCGTAGCCGCTGTCTTTTAATTCGCTGAACTATGTCAATGTCGTTGTACATCTCATACAGATCACCGTTCCATCGAATGCGATATTCGCCGTGGCCAACGCGCAAAGGATCATAAATCTTTCACAGAACTTTTTTTTTTTGGTGTTGAAACTAGCTCCAACGAAGCTATCTACGACTTCGAAGTTATGACTGTCAACAGTGACGTTTGTTTGTTGACAGGAGTCTTGTCTTCGTTCACCACTAGACCCATTTGCTCTGCTGCCTTGTCCATTATGGAGAAAGCAGAAGCGCGGGTGTTGAGGCCGATGATATCAATATCATCGGCATACTCCAGCAGCTGTACACTCTTATAAAAGATTGTTCCTGTTCGATTAAGTTCTGCAGTTCGAATTATTTTCTCCAGAAGTAGATTGAAAAAGTCACGCGAAAGAGAGTCGCATTGTCTGAAATCTCGTTTGTTATGGAACGGCTCAGAGAGGCCCTTCCTGATCCTGACGGAGCTTTCGGTGTTGCTCAAAGTCAGCTTACACAGCCGTATTAGTTTTGCGGGGATACCAAATTCAGACATCTTTCTTTTGTCAGTTGTTGATTTGCCAAGTCTAAAGCCACACTGATAAGGTCCAATTAGTTTGTTGACGGTGGGCTTTCATCTTTCACACAATACACTCGATAGAACCTTATACGCGATGTTGAGGAGACTTATCCCACGGTAGTTGGCGCAGATTGTGTGGTCTCCCTTTCTGTGGACTGGGCAGAACACACTTAAATTCCAATCGTTGGGCATGCCTTCGCCCGACCATACTTTACAAAGAAGCTGATGCATGCTCGATATCAGTTCTTCGCCGCCGTGTTTGAACAGCTCGGCTGGCAATCCATCGACCGCCGCCATTTTCCAGGCGGGTAATTGCTATTCGAACTTCTTCATGGTCGGAAAATGGATCGTCTGCTCCATTGTCATCGATTGGGGAATCGAGTTCGCCTTCTCTTGGCGTTATATTTTCACTGCCATTCATCAGGTTAAAAATGTGTGCCCCACATAATTTTGGTATGCCCTGGGCAGCAGTCGCTAGATCACCTTTGGGGCTTCTTCAACAGTATGCTCCGGTCTTGAAACTTTCTGTTAGCAGCCGCATCTTTTCGTAGATTTTTCGAGCATTACCCCTGTCGGCCAGCTTATCAAGCTCTTTATACTCACGCATTTCATCCTCTCTCTCTTTTTCTGTCCATCTTCAACTCTCGGTATCTATTCCATCCCGCACGTGTTGGGAGGATGGAGACATGTGTAGAAGTTCACGCAAGTGAGGAAAGTTCCTTGATTGCCATTCACTAGGGAGCGGCCAGAAACGATTCTTTTCCATATGTCTCAAACAGCTCACGACTTCCGGTCCTAGACCAAGTATCCTCTGGATAGCCTAAGAACATCTGTTTGAAAGCGAGCTAAAGTGAGAAGACGAAACATCCCCTCCACAAGGACATGCGCTGGGCTTGGGACCCGCCACGTAAAAAAACGCCCGGAATGAAAAAAAGCAGTTGCGTTCGTTGCGTTTCCGTCCGTAAGAATGGATAGAGCGATGAAGGCGTTTTCGGTAAATCCAGTGAAGTCGACCCAGTTAAACTTTTCATAGTTAACAAAGATGCCTTCCATATAAGATAATAAATAAATACTTAGTACAACAGTTTGACCGCTTTCTTCAATGTAAACAAGTTTTATTTTATTTTGTGAATGCATATGAGATTTTTTTTATTAACTATACACACAAATCGAAATTAAGAACATTGAAACCTACATTTTCTCGACAACATACTTTCTAGGAAGTGCATACTCGTACCGACCACGTCATACAAATAGTATATATGGTGTAACCCATTTCTTTTTCACAAAAAAAAATAACAGTGCGCTTTTATTACCCTCCTTTAGTCGATATTATTGATAAATGAGCATTGAATGCGCTTTTTAACAATTTTAGTACACACTTGAGTGCATCTGCATCCAGGACACGCTTGTCCACACACAAGATTATTTTCATATTTACGCATGCACATCCACAGCTCAGCCGCTTATAGCATGAAGCAGCGCACAATTCTTAAACTGCTTTGCGAATAAAGACATACCAACGATATCGAGTACTCAACCAGCAGGTATATTTCTTTTCGTGAGTATATTTATATATAAATATGTAAGTATATCTGCTTACCTCAACGGATGTGGAGAAGCCACCCGAGTCCTCGGTGGCGGTGACTATCAGTGAGTAGACGTGTGGCTGTCGTAAATCCTCGAAATCCAATTCCTTCGCCAACTTAACAATACCCGAGGACGGACCAATGTTGAATGTACCAGCACCCTGCCCTTGCGCTTTTAATGTGTACCGTATTTCTCGATCCGCAAAAGATTTCGCCTTCACCGAGATGATGCTGAAAGAGAAGAAAGCATGATGGAGTGAGGTGGGTGTGCGAAAGTAGCTTAATATGTATTTATACGTAAGTATGTAAGATTGTATAATAATTTTAATATTTGTTACAATGTTTTTTCCATCAGCGCACAAAATTTTTGGCTACAAAAGTGCGCATAAAATGGAAAATAAATCGGGAAAGTGCCAGCACGCTGAGTGACGCTGACAACATTTATTCAAGCATATGTACATACATGCTGTACGCTTTATTTCTTCTACGTGTGCAGAACTAGTTGCAAGTAAGTGTGTGTGCCTTCACTCGAATGTGCATTTGTGTGCAAATATTTTTTTTTATAATTCTGGATATGTCTCTATGTGTCCTTCCGTTTACATATTTCATTTCATATGAAATGCCATTTGACAGTTGTTTTTCTATCGGAATTTCAATGAGCCGAGCTTTAGTCAGTCAGTCGTACCCGTTCGCTTGGCTCGACTAACTGCTGCTCAGCTCACGCGCTCCTCTTTCTACGGTTCAATTTGTTTTCCTGCACATTTTCGTCTTGCACAACTTTATTGGAATATAATTTGCATATTTTATTATATCCCGTATGAAGGCGGATCGCTAGGAGTAGAAAGACTCTATGTACATATATTTCCATCCTTATGTAAGCGCAATGTGTATTTCTAGGTAACTTGCAGTGAAACATCAAACAAGACATGAAGATTGCACAAACAGCATAACAAGGAGGCAAATTACCTGATTATATTGTTATTAACGAAACTTGATTTCTCTACATATGCACACTCTACGCTTTGAAGGTACATATACATATATGTATGTATGATTGTAATTTGCGCTTGAAAGACAAAAGATGCACTTACAGTGTAATTATATTCGGAAAATGTACCTATAGCCAACAAAATCAAGATTAATTACTTTCATTAAGTATTGAAGAGCTTAAATTCATGTATTCATCAGTCAAGTTTAAAGAGATCAAAGAGTTAGTGGTAAAGTATGAAGCCCTTTTAGCAACTTAATTTCAGTGACTATTAAAATTATATTTAAAATTTAGGGAATTTCTTTAAAATCCAACCCAATAGAAAAACTCTTTTTTTATTGAGCTTCCCATCAGTTGGCGACGAAAACAATAGCTTGTCTATCTCTACCAAACAGAATTTACATATGTAGATAACCTTTACAACATCAACAACAAAATGTTTTAGCTTTTATTTGATTTTAACAAATATGGAATATTTATTATTAAAATCTGTCACCTATAGACCTTTTCGCTGAAAACTGCGCAGAAAAATTGTCGGGACGACTACTGCCTGCTGGAGATTTTCCATATAGAACTTTCGTGCAGCTCGGGTAATGGTGGTTTGGCAAGTATCCATTACATGATCCCACTTTTCAACTGGGAATGAAAGTTCAAAGTAAACATAGAAAATTATCGTTGACGTAAAGGTATATTAGCTGCGCCCAACACTCTAAACATTTATGCTTTTAAGTTGCCGATGCACTGCAATATATTTCAAGCTGAGGTCTTTGCCACTGCGTAAGCCGCGGAGCTGACTCTAATGTACCTGCAGACAATTCCAGAGCCAACATCAACGTAGACAGCCAGGCAGCAATCAAGGCAGTAATCCGTATCGCATATCCGCCAGAAGTGTCTTGGGAAGAAGGGCAGCAATGGAAAGCATTGCCAGAAGCAAGCAACTTTACTTCTACTTTGCGTGAGGTCACATATATATCGTGGGTAATAAAATTGTGGACAAGATTGCCGAGAATAGTATACGGCTAACACCCAAAAATGTGATCAACATTGAAAAACCCATGCTTAAAATACAATATAAAACGGTATATCGGAAGTACCAAAATTTATATTGGCACCAAGAGACTATAGGAACATGATCGCAATACTAACTAGTCACTGTGTGTTGGTGACCTACGCCTGCAGCATGGGTCTGACAAATTGAGAAGACTGCAGAAAATGTCTAGAGGGAAACAATGGAGCATCTTTTGAGCACTTGACCCGCATTATCAAGACTACGCTGTAAGCACCTGGTGTCATGGTATGATACACTGGAAGAGATATCGATAGTGAGGCGACAGAGTCTGTTGTAATTCACGTGAAGGGCAGTATCCTAAAGGACTTGGTTCCGAACACCTTTAAATAGAAATGTATACCTAATACAGACCTTGACAAATGTGAACTAAATTTTGAACATCATTATAAAGTGATTTGAATACGGCAACAAAAATGGCTACAAAAGATAACTCAATCGTTATATAAAGTATCAGTCTTAGTATGTGGAATTTTTCTTGCAAAAATCCATCCATATATAAACTACTATTATCTCCATTCTTTTGGTGTACCTTTAAAGTATATATAAAGAGTGATACATTTCGAGGTTCTCCACTTTTTTGAATAAAAAACACAAAAACTTCAAATTTCATGGAGAACGTTTATTACCATTTCAAAAACATTCGTGGACTTTTATATTTTGAATTCTTTCAAATATTGGCCGCGATGACTCGACTTCCAGCATTCTTTTGCTCAAAAGCCTGAAACGAAGCGGAAGTATTTGCGGACATACTTTAGACTTTACATATCCCCAAAGGAAAAAGTCTAACAGTCTTGGTGGACAATGGAACGGTTCAAAACGTGAAATTATTTGCTCATAGAAGTATTCTCTCAATACCTTCATTGATTGAAGCGATGTTAGGGAATATAGCTGTACATATTGTTGAAACCAAGTGACGGCGAGATCACGAGCTTAAATTTCATCATCATCAAATAGTCGGTTATCATGGCGCGATAACGGTCGCCATTGACGATTACGTTCTCACCGGCATAATTTTTGAAGAAATATTGACCGTTGATTCCACAGGCCCACAAACCACACCACACCGTTGTTTTTTCTGAATGAAATGGCAGCTCCTGAACCTCTACAGGTTGCTATTCGTTCCAAATGCGGAAATTTTTCTTGTTTACTAACCCATTGAGCAAGAAATGGGCCTCATGACTGAACAAATTTCGACCGACTTCAGCTCTTTCACAAGCTGTATTTGTACGCTTTTTATTTAAGATCTTGACGTAAAATGCACCAAGTCGTTCTATGCTGAACGTAGTCTATTCGGTCGAATATTATCCTATAATGAATGCTGGGTCTCAAGATGGGTGATGGTGATGCAAATAGTACGCTCAGTAGGCCAATTATGTTGACCATAAGTTGAGCGAAGCGCCCAAAACACATTCTTTATAGAACGTGAATTTTCGTAATAAAGTTGTACCTTTTGTAAACGTTGTTCAGGCGTGAGTCTTTCCATGATAAAATGCCAAGCAACACTGAACAAAAATAATATGACAATATGACACGACTCACGAGTGATCTTTCAAAAAAATTACCTCTATGCGGATCATCCATTAAAACAGAATTGGCGTATTTTAAAACAAAATGATATATCTTCTGGATTCTGATAGCTGAGACTGATATCTTAGTTACATTCCAATAAATAACTTTTCCGTAGAATTTGTGCCGAACTGGTCACTTTTACTTCTTTAGAAAAAAAGTTTTGATTTAATGACCCCCTTCTCATATATTTCATATATTGAAGTTCATTACAATTCACTTTATTGCATTTATCACTGTAGTCCATGGTATCGCCATAACTTTAAATACTGTCTGATTAAAACTTATATGAACAGGGTAAAGAAATAAATTTGCACGATTTTATTAACGTTTTGAAAAAAAGCTCCTAAACTAGTACAAGCATGCCAACGCTTAGTCAAATTTTTTAAACACACGTTATATGTTAAGCCTCGGCTGAGATGACCTTCTGTGCTTTTCGCATTTTTATTCCTTCAGTTTCGACTAATTTTTGGAGCGTTAATAGCTAGACTATTGCACAGTTTCGACGTCATACTCATAAAGCCATGTCTCATCATTTCACGTCACGTAATGATACGGTTGAATAATGCAGGCTCTTCAGCTACGTTCTCAAGTATATATTTTGCGACCTCTACTCGACTTTGCTTTAGGTAACGATTCAGGTCTTTTGATACGAGTTTAGCATTGGCATACTTCATGCCCAAAATATTAACAAAAATATCTGATGACAACATGAAGAGCACTTTTCTTTAACTTTTCACAAAGTTTACGATGATTTCACGAACTTCTTGGAATCCACATCGCGGTCTTCAGTAACTTTTATCTGAACGGCTACAATATTTTCATTAATTCGAGCGTTTCTTTGTCTTATTGGCATTTTGAAATAGTACGATCGAAATTTTCAACCATTCTACGAATTGCTAGCAAAGGTGGACGATTACTACGACCACAAAATGGCAAAAGCGCAAGAAAAGTTGCAGTTTAAGAACGATTATTTTGATAATAAAATTTAATCATTTGCAAACATTACTGAATACAATAAAAATTACATTGAATTACAGATCATGACATATTAAAAATGGTCGAAACGATATTTATAAACTATATAATCCATATTGGAAAACCCTGTATAACTAGAAAAATGTACCGAAATAGATGAGTTTTATTAACGGTATATTTAAGATATTGATATATTTTGTACGTAATTTTAAAATATGGTTTTTACAACTTACTCAGAATCCTTTTTCTGATTTTCCGGTATCTCCGCTTCATAGCTAGGCATGTAGAATTGTGGTGCTCGTTTGCCGCCCACAATGGAAAGACGCTCCTCAGGTGTGCTCTGGAAACGACGATCATCCACTTTGCCATTTTGATCTTCCGCTTTCACATATAAAACATATTCCATATCCAACTGGAAAAGATCAGTACCACGGGTGCGTACAACACCCGAGCGTTCATCCACTTCGAAACGTCCCCCGGTACGATCACGTACAATGAAATAATGTATGTTATGATCGGTGTCCGGATCACGAGCTTGTAATGTAAAAACTGGTGTATTGGGCGGAGCATTAAGTTGTACGACGGCTTGCATGGGCAGCGGACGATTAATAAAGTATGGTGGTTCATCATTGACATCTTTCACGTGAATGATGACGCGCTGATTGTCGGTGTACTTGAGGTCGGAGACTAAAGAGGAAGGAATTAAAAGAAATAGTTGTTTGTTAGTATGTATTTTTGTTTATATAGTTATTTATAATATACTTAATTGTATAATTTTATGTTACTGATAATCGATAAGTTATATTTAAACACAGTAATATTCTTTAAATGGTTGATTCTTTCCCCTTTCTTTAAGTCTACAAACCCCAAATCTAATCACAAAGCAATGTCAATGTCACCAACAAAGTCAAAAGGAAATTTACAACAAAAACTAATTACGTTTTTGTGAGTGACAACAACTCCGTCAATCGTTTCATGTCCTTACACTCAACTTTCTGCAAACAACTTTCCTTATTTGCACACGAAAGTGAACAAACTACAATCCTGAGCATTATTAGCTCCCTTGAAGCCGTACTTACAACCCGCACATACTCAGATTACGCAAGGTCTGCTTTAACCGTAAACACGTGGACATATGCACATCCTTGAAAAGAGCACTCAACTTCTGTGTATCGATTTATAGAAGCGTATTTGTTCTGCGTACCCAACAAAAGGGGAGCAATGCCACAAACATGTATATGTATACATATATATACAATCATTCAAAGCATACTATAGAATTTCGCCAAACGATCTGGGAACTATTCGATTTCACTTAAGCTATTAAAATGCAATGAATTAGAAAAACAGCAATAAATATCAAATGCAGAAGCTACAGGCATCAGAAACGGTAAAACTCCTTCGTGTGCAAATACTTCATTGAATGCGCAACAATAACAAAGCGATTACGTTCTAGCTGTATTTGTGTACGTATTTGTACTTCAACACCTTCTCTATAGACTTGTTTACATACATATATGGGTGTATGTGTGGGTACAAATGAACGTCGCAAGCAAAGGTACGGCAAAAAATCAATAAAGGCGACCGCTAGGCAAGCAGGTTCTTTCAATTTACGCAAAAACACAAGGTAGTTATGTAACAATGTAAGTGCCTGTGTATGCATTCGATTGTAGCAAAGCACACATTCACACTTGCGTGGCAAACAATAGCCAGGCCTACACACCGGAAAAATCCAATCAAGTCGGTTGGAAATGTATCCTCCCAAAAAGTTTACCAACGTAAAACTTGCGGGCATAATAACCCAGTGAGCAGGGAATTTGTTAGTAAAGTTAAAAGCATATAAACTTGCAATTCTTGGGAACGAATAAACGATTGGTTGTAGCTGTAGTAGCTGATTAGTTTATGTAAAGACTTTGAAAGAAGCATTATGCAAAGTATTAGCAGACGTTGATGTTCGAAGTATGAAATATATTTCTGTTGTATATACTACTACATGTTTACCAGGTTATGTTGAAATTCAGTTATTTACATGTTTACACTAATGTTTGCTTTGAAGATAGTTCACAGATCCAAACAAAGGCAAGCTGTTTTAAATCGCTAAAAGCATTATAGCAATTTGCGCAACTGTTTCGGGGAAAATAAAGCGAACAAATTGAAACTCAAAGTAAGAAAAATATCACATAAAGAAGCTACATAATGAATACTGTATAAAAAATTATTAAACTTAAAAAACTGCAAACAAAAAATATAAAAATAAATATTTTTTAGAAATTTCTAAATTATATCTTAATGTTTTTAAGAGGTTACATGGGTTTATGGGTTTTAAAAAATCGATTTTTTTATTATCTTGTTAAATTCTACAATACATTCTAGAATATTGTGTTAATTTTCAAATTGATACGAGCAATAGTTACGGAGATATCAACCGATCTTCATGAAACTTTGCACACATCTTTGAGATACAATGCTTAAGGACTTGGATGAAGGATTTATTTTGGATCACAAGTATTTGAAAAAATGATCCCGAAATTTTCACTGAATTTTTCAAGTTTTTGTAAACATGTCTGCCAAAAATCAAATTTTCAATTTTTTTTTGTCCAAGTTCTAAGGTAAGGTTTTAACTGAAACACGTATTTTATCACTAAAGATGATCCTGTAAATATCTGCCAACGCGGGCGTATCTTTCTTCCGAAGAGTCACCGAAATGGAGTCGCAATGGCCAAGGGTTAAAATTTTTTTTTCTAAAAATTTCAGAATTTCTTTGTTAATAGAGTATGTTTGTAACAATAAAAAATTGTAATAAAATAAATCATGTTTTATAGGAGAAAAAGTGTTGAAAAAAGAATGTTTTTTACCCGAGGAAACCCGTGCAACTCCTTAAAATATTTTGTAATTACTTATTAAAAAAAAAAGATATATGATTATTAAAATTATTTAATATTAGCGTTAAAATCAAAATTATTTTATGTAAGATATTAATATCGATATAAAAATCGGTGGAAAAAGTAGCCGAAGAGCTTATCATGTACATATGTAAGAGTAAATATGGACACATAAATATTCACACATACATACTTGAATTTTACTTGTACATCAGCGCGTTACATATTCATGTTTGGTGACCTTTTTCGTTATGAATTGAGCATTAGGTTTTATATCACCGGCTAAACATTAACTACGATTGCACCGAAGCTTTAATACCCCTCACAAATACAAAAGTTCCAGCACGAGAACTTTATTTTGACCAATCAATTTGTATGGCAGCTATATGCTCTAGTACTCCGAGCCTAAGACAAATTTAGGATTGTACAGTTATTTTTGAAAACAAAGCTGCAAAAGTTTATGAAATTTCCTTTCAAGAACATTATTTTGATCTTTGAGTTTTTATGGTTTGGGACCGCCGCGTAAAAAACACCACTAATGAAAAGAAGATGGATGGACGAATGAGACACTAACTCGGCTATAGGCGCGTAAGCGGCTTCTACGCCAATAAAGAAGAAGAAGAAGAATAAGCTTTATTAGATGATTATTTGCGGTTTCTACAATTAAGCATATTCTTGGAAAGAAAAGAACGCGTCCAAAATTTTAGAACCATATCTCAAGCCTTAAGAAGGCCGAACTCAATATGCACCGCCAAGAAAAAAAGACAGTGTCGACCAATGGAAATGTTTCGATTCGAATCAGCAATTTAAGAAACATTAAGTTTCTGACTTAGTAAGATGTGAAAGCAACAACAAGAGGGTATTCGGATGCCTCGCTAAAGTAACATAGCGTATATGTTCAATGCTAGATTTAGAGAGATGCAATTTTCCCACAAATAAAATGTTAGCTAACATTTTGGCATGCCGTACAGTGTGACACAGAATTGCTGTCACTTTTTTGCATTGTTTTCTGCCTTACAATATTAAATACTGTAACATATTCTTTTTATACTCTCGCAACAATGTTGCTAAGGAGAGTATTATACATAACGGTTGTTTGTAAGTCCTAAAACTAAAAGAGTCAGATATAGGGTTATATATACCAAAGTGATCAGGGTGACGAGTAGAGTCGAAATCCGGATGTCTGTCTGTCCGTCCGTCCGTCTGTCCGTCCGTCCGTGCAAGCTGTAACTTGAGTAAAAATGGAGGATATCATGATGAAACTTGGTACACGTATTCTTTGGCTCCATAAGAAGGTTAAGTTCGAAGATGGGCAAAATCGGCCCACTGCCACGCCCACAAAATGGCGGAAACCGAAAACCTATAAAGTGTCATAACTAAGCCATAAATAAAGATATTAAAGTGAAATTTGGCACAAAGGATCGCATTAGGAAGGAGCATATTTGGTCGCAATGATTTTGGAAAAGTGGGCGTGGCCCCGCCCCCTTCTAAGTTTTTTGTACATATCTCGGAAACTACTACAGCTATATCAACCAAACTCTACAGAATTGTTTTCTTCAGGCATTTCCATATACAGTTCAAAAATGGAAGAAATCCGATAATAACCACGCCCACCTCCCATACAAAGGTTATGTTGAAAATCACTAAAAGTGCGTTAACCGACTAACAAAAGACGTCAGAAACACTAAATTTTACAGAACAAATGGCAGAAGGAAGCTGCACCCAGAAAAATCCAAAGTGGGCGTGGCCTCGCCCACTTATGGACCAAAAACCATATCTCAGGAACTACTAGACCGATTTCAATGAAATTCGGTATATAATATTTTCTTAACACCCTGATGACATGTACGAAATATGGGTGAAATCGGTTTGCAACCACGCCTTCTTCCAATATAAAGCTATTTTGAATTCCATCTGATGCCTTCTCTGCATAATACGAGTATAAACATTAGGAACCAATGATGATAGCGGAATAAAACTTTACAAAAATACGGTATTTGAAAAATATGTAAATGACGTATTATGAAATCTCGATTATCACTTTACCATGCGAGAGTATAAAATGTTCGGTGACACCCGAACTTAGCCCTTCCTTACTTGTTTTGCCATGAGTCGTTTTAAGAGCGGCTAAACGAGAACTCGTGGTAAATTTGTAGTTGAAAATTTTAAAATTATTATTGATTTATGTATATTTATTGAACTATAAAACGTATAAAGAAACAGCAAGTTTTGATTTAAAAAGGAAAACTGGACGAAAGAAATCCATTAAGACCAAAGCTATCGTAAAATGTGTGTGAGAAGAGATTAGATGAAATGCAGCTCAGTGGGGTCGTTACATGATTAAGGCAGTGGCGGCATCGAAATCATCAACGCAGCGGATACTAAAAAATGATCTTGGACCCACAGCCTAGAGGAGAGAAAATGCTTGAGATTGATCACAGTCCTTACCTCCACGATTCTTGTATGTATTGAAATGCAATCTTCTTTTGTGATTTGTTATTCCACATTACTTAAAACCTTCTTAACAATTATAGATATCGTA
Source organism: Bactrocera neohumeralis (assembly GCF_024586455.1). Lineage (NCBI taxonomy): Eukaryota > Metazoa > Arthropoda > Insecta > Diptera > Tephritidae > Bactrocera > Bactrocera neohumeralis. The sequence goes on from NC_065920.1 coordinate 29,951,839, forward strand.
GCCCCACTCTAAAATCATTTTCGCTGGATATTCGATAATTACAGGCGACAAAGGAATATAGGGTTGCGCATATTTTTTAACAGAAGTTACAGCCGTACGGCCGTACCTCGAATATGATAACTTAAGTGATAATAAATGTATTTGCAACAAGTATTATTAAAAAGTAATTTGATTCGAAATAAATCTAAGTCCTACTTAGTGTTAGGAAGTTTCAATGCGTTTGAGTAATTTGGAAGGCTTTTGCCTCAAGATGTCACTCACTGTAACATACATTAAAGCAAATGTCCACTTTCACATAATCCACTCTCTTGTGACTTATAACTGAATTGAAATTTTTAATTTTTCGTTTAAATTTTTACCTTAAAAATTAGTTGTAGTTCTTAATACCAAAAACGAGTTTGGTTAATGTGAAGTTGATTTGATTTAGAAATAGGTTGGTAAAGATTAACATTTTCCAAAAACAATCACTAATAACTGTACTTCTTATCAACCGCCTTTAGCAAAATATAAACTCAAATGCTTTACTTTGCTTTGACATATGCCTGCAATGGTTTGAGCCAAGCTTTTGAGTGTTCAATCGTTGCTTTTTCTTTTGCTAACTTGGGGTTGGCTGTTCAAATGTACATCGCATAAGTGTAATTATACAAACAAAATTACAACTAAAAATAAAGTTAATTGCAAATGAGATCTCCAACTTCGCTTTGATTCCAGTCGGATGTGCCACAGTCAAGCTGTTGCAAGACTGTGCCAATTATTTTGTAATGCCAGGTTATGCCACCTTATAGCGTGTGCTCAAAATCAACAAGACAACACACGCAATTCGCTTCACACATCTTAGCGTCTGACTTACACACACCGCTACAATAACAAAAACAAAGCAACGAACTGCGAGGAGTCTTCTAATAGACAAAGTCTGACTGTTGCAGTAGTTAATTATTGGTAACACTACGCCCGCAGCATGAGCCTTGACTAGAAAGCAGTCACTGTGCCACATTTAAATGGAATTGAATTTCGAGGCAAACGCTAACAAACGAAGGAAGTTGTAGTTGCAAGAAGAACTACCAGCAGCAGCGACAGTGGCAGAAAGTTTGCAGAGCAATTCAAAGTATGTTGTATGTATTTCAATTCAGCACTCATGGCATTGTCTACCGCCACATTTGCAGAAACGAATGAGTGTGTGAAAAGCTTGGCAGGCAAAGCGAATGCGAAAATCACAATGAATACGAAAATTTAGCTGCGCGCGGCACTGCAGCCAGGATTTCCGCAACGCGTTTGTATTCACAAGCCAACTGCTGGCTGACAAGTAGGCTGGTTGGTTGACGGAATAACGGCATTGTATTTATGGCACAACTGCAAGTGCATGTGTGTGTGTGTGTTATTTAGAATGTATCCTTGTATGCCTTTGTGGCATTTAGCTGCACTGCCTTTGCGCGCTTCCGGCTGCCATTTTTAAGGCTTTGCCGCCGTTGCTGCTGCTGGTACTACATCTTAATTCCGCCTGCCAACACGCCTACACAATGGTCACTCTTGTCTGTGTTGCCTGTTATCCTGTCTAACTGGCAATGGCTATGTGACTGTCTGCCTTTTGCTGTCAGTCTGCCTGCCACTTTGCACACTCCTTCATTGTTTCGCTTGTTTATTTGTTTGCGCGTCGTCTGTTCCTCCTATCTGTGTGTCATCTTACTTTATGGTAGCTTAGCTGGATTTTTACTTCTTAAACACTCCTTCCTTCTCTCACCGTTATTAAATATTTTTATTCCCATTCCCCACAATCTCGTATAGTACTCAATCCTCTTCTCCGCTAATATTTCTTTGAGAAAAATCTGCATAAGTTTGCCGGTTTGCTGTGCAAAGTTCCGTGCGCTTTTCTACAGACTTGCTTATCTTTACTTTTACCGTTTCTTTCCACTTCTGACGCTTGCTTCATTTATTAAAGTGATAGCAAAGCGTAGAGCTTAAATAAAGGATTAATGCTTTCAGCCAACAAGTCGGCGCTGCTTCCTTGAAATGACAGGAAATCCTTTTCTACACATTGCGTAAACGTGAATGAGTGAATGCAGTTCCTAAGAATGGTTTTTAACTTGAAATTTTTGTTTGAATTCACTAAATAGAGGAGAGATTTTAGAGGAGTTGCTTTGTTTTAAGATTAAGAAAAAGAATTATTATAAAATTTTGCATGTGTAGCATTCTTTATTATTCTTCTACTCTCATTATTTTTTATTACATTAGACTACCGATTTCGGTGTTCTTCGAAATGCCTGCTTTAGAAGCTTCAAAAAATCGATTTTTTTTTGTTTGATTAAATTTTTTTAAAATTATCTAAGAATATGTCCCCAAAGTTATAGATGGGAATTAAATATGTTCTAGTATTATTATCGATCGTTTAGCAGATATATAAGCGCTTGGGCAGAAAGCGAAAATTTTGACGCGCGATTTCTCGGTTTTTCAATTTTACGATTTTTTTTAATTGCCGGGCGGATAGAAAAAGCTTAACTTCGTATGGAATTGGGGCAAAGTTTATTATATTTGGCATTAAATTATCTTCTATTAAAACTATAAAAACTAAGAAAAGTAAAGTTTGAACATATTTTTAAATAACATAAAGTAAAAGTTTTGGTCAAAAACCACCTTTTTCCATTTTTAAAAAATTTTTAAAATTTTACACTTTTGTTTTGTAATTTTCTTAGTTTAACTAGAAGATAAATTATTAAAAAAATGAATATTTTTGAACTTTTTGCTTCCAATAGAAATTGCGACCTGCATCCTACCCGCCAGCCGACAAAGGCACATGCAAGATGCATCGGACAATTGCTTCCCAAAGGCAGAATATCAAAGATTTTGTATCCAAAAAATTTGTAAATTATATTTAAATATATAACTATAAACCCTAGAAATTTCGCTTTAATCAATTATTTCTTTCCTTCCCAAAAAATCCTCAAAAATCGATTTTAACCACTCTGAGAACTTTTGAGAATCTCTTCTTATACATATTATCTTATACATTATAATGTATTATATCTAGCGGCATTGTGCAAGAATTCATAACATTAAATATGAAGTAATTGAAATCTATTGGACATTTTAAATAATCTAAAAAATGTTGTACTGTTTCTTAAGTTAATTAAAGAACATAAAGAACATCGATTTTGTAGTCCAGGTGTGATGTGTACATATCCAAAATTGAGGACTGGCTACTCTGTGGCTTATAGTCAGTAACTGGTTGCCACGCAATGAATATTTTGTTAGTATTTTCGTCTCGGCACTTCAAGATGCTGCCCACAAGGAGGTGTGCTATCCCTCCTGTTATGTAGCCTTGTCGTGAAAGAACTGCTCGTGGTCCTTCCTTGAGAATATTCTCTACTTGAACATCAACATTAACCCTTTGAAAACGACCACTGCCGTTTACGAGACTCAGGTCTATGATAGGCTCCAAGAATCTAACCCCCGGAGGCAGAGAGATATAGATGACTAATATGGTCAAATACCTTGTTCTAACGCTGGTTTCCACTCTGCGGTAGTAGCAGCATGTTCATCTGACCATGATGGTCAAAGCTATGAAAGCACTTATGGTGTGCACTTGGCGAGCTGATAGATCCTGGGTCTGCAAGCGAAGGATTGTCAGGCGGTTGTACACCATAATCATGCGACCGATTATCACAAATGGAGCGGTGGTTTGGGATTTGAAAGCATCGCAGGTTTCGGTAGGACTTCAACTATCCAAGCTGCAACGGCTCGCCTGCATCTACGTGTCCGGCTCACATGTCCGACGGCGGCACTTGAAGTTTTGCTGGATCTCAACCGCTTCACATAGTAATCGATCAGTATACGAAACTCCCACTGCTCCAATTGATAGCAGAAGGGTTTGACAGAGTTCAGGTAATCTCTTCCCAACGCATGAAGGAAGTGGCGTAATGCCAATGGCTATTTTCGCAAGGGACAGCATTACCAAAAGTGTAAACTTCTCCAAAAAGTTCAAGGGTACTCTCAGCAGTAAGGATGAATGAACCATTAAGCTTTCAAGCTACTGCTAAGGGATAGTACAATCAAGTGGTACACCGACGGCTCGAAAATGTTGGTTTGAATTGGCGAGTGGTCGCAGGACCATTCACCAAACTCGACATACCTATGGGTACTTTTCCGAGCATATTCCAAGACGGTGTGTGGAGATAAACCTCCAACGAAACTATCGGACAACGTATAGTTAAACTAAGCGATAGTCAAGCGGCACTCAAAGTAATATCTGCGTACGAGATCAAATCGCTGTTGGTAAAGGAATGTATAGAACGACTGAACAGTCTATCTATATATCTATATCCGAAATATAAGTCAGAACACCTGCTAATTGACTGCACAGTAGTCTGTAAGCGCAGGATAAAAGCCCTCGAATCGATATTTCTAAATAGGGATAACATCGCCTCATAGTACCTAGCAGTAATATATCAATTTGCTAAGTCTAGGTGAGTCGTTGTGACTTAGGAGAGTGCTCAATAGATCTTTCGCGCAGTGCAGTCCTATATTCTATATAGTATAATAACAGTACGTTTAAATAATAAGATTTCCCTATATATTAACAGTATCTACATATACATAATTGCAACTATACATATGCATTTTTTCACTGTTTAAATTTAAAATATTTATTTACTTTTCTTGCTGTAGCAAAATGTTTATACTTGTAGTTCAGATTATAATAAGAAAAGGAATGATATGTGGAACTGAAGAAGGAGAAACCAACTTTCCTAATTTTGCATTATGGCAAAGTACAATTTATCAACTGAATATTATACACACAAAAGAAAAGTGAAGTAATGACAGATGTCAGCTACTGAAGCCAAAGGCATTGACTTTATACACATAAATACTTCTATTGAATAAATGAATGATAAACTTTAATGAATTTTTGCACACTTCACCGCCTGGTTAAACTCGCTTTATACCCCGTTTTAAGGCGGTAAGTTTTCTAATATCCGCTATGCGAGTGTTTTGGAGGAAATACGGTGAAAGCGAAATGGATTAAATGCAACACAACTCATAAAAATAAAAAATAAGAAAAGAAAGGAAGAAATAGCAAGAACACTGTAAATAAGAGATTCTACGATGAATTCTACGTGTGAATAGTGAACGCACTGAAAGCGCTGAAATTTCATAATTGTCAGCGGCATTGTGTACGGCGGCTAGGAAGTGAATCTAACTTTATGTTTACCGTTGTTGTTTCTATTTTTCTGCATTATACATACATATTTTCACCAAGCAAGGAGACACGTAGCTTAATTCCAGAATATCCTAAGACTTCCATTGTTTGCCGGACTAAATTCAAGCCTTGACTAGGCTGCATAGGCGCCACCCACCCGTATATAACTGTCGCCACTACATATTTAATAACGGTGGGGCACAATACGAGTGAACAACATGACTGTGTGGAGTGAAAACAATAAAGATTTTCAAGGACTACTTCAGCGTTTCGACAAAGACGGTGATGATGAAGTTGCTTTAATGGAGGGGAGCCAGCGTGCAACGATGTGAAGGTGTAGCTGTGTTAAATAACGTACAAAACCGGGTGCGGGTTGTTATTTTTCTCGACTGTCGGATTTTAGCTATTGTTGAATATTAAAAGCGCTCGGCACCTTATGCTTGCAAAACAACAGCAACGCAGTGCTTCATTTGAGTGCTATTCAAATAAAAAGCAATGGCGCTGCTGAAGTGGCACGTCTTCTGCATATCCATTCAGTGGGGATAAATGTGAATACATTTTGGGGTCAAAGATTTAATGAACTTTTTATTCCGAATTCTAAGAGTGAAAAGCGTAGTGGAATATAAGGTGTAAAGCAATGGTGAGTGTGTGTGAAATACATCTGAGAGTTCATTATTTTTTGAGATTCTAAACTTTGCGTTCATGTTTGAGGAACTATTCTCGCTTGTCTTATCTTTATTATGTAACATGACTTACACTTATTCTTAGCCAATTTGCTTAAATGCCACATGGCTGTTAACATGATGTAAGATATGTATATGTATATCCGATTCTTATTAATAATTTATTTTATTATATTTTCCATGTCAACAATTTTATTATTATTATTTTAAGTAATTAAACTCCTATATAAAAATAACCTTTTCGTCGACGTGGTCGTCGAAAAAAATTTCGAATTTTTTTTTCTAATGTTACGAAACTTTATTCTGCACAAATGGTCTAAAACCCGTTGTGATCCAACTATTTGCAAGTCGTATTTTTTTAGGGGTAACAAAAATTTGTTGGTCAGGTCTTGAGATATCTGAATGAAATTTAATAGTTCGGTGTATTATGATATTTTATTTATGCTTTGTTGGAATCGCTCAAATCGGACAACTCTATCACATATGTTCCATGCAATCGATTACTCGTATTCAGATCCTTTAAAATTCGACTTAAAAATCGCTGACTCGAAACCGGTTTTAGACCCATAGTATCTAATGCATATACATATATACGTTAAATAGCTTTGGTTGGAATTCCTTGAAATAAAACATCATCATTTGAAACTCTATGAGATGACAATAAAATTAATTTTTTTTTTTGCTTGTCAAAGGTTTCACCAGAAATTATTATATTTATTATATATGTTTTTATATTATATTTTACTGCAATTCCTGGATGAATCATATCTTTAATTTTTGGCATTCGATTTCAAGAATATTCGTTCAAAATTTCTATTAGATTGGTGGAAAAGTGGCATAGTTACAAATCGTCACCTAAAATGCAAAACAACGTATCACCAAAAAAATCGAAATTAAGTTTTTAATTGCTTACGGTTCACTACATCATATTACATATATTTAGCGTAAAATTTTCAGCTTCTGCTGTCAGATATAACCAATATATAACCATTTAATAATAATACCCAACGATTACCGCGAACGAGCCGGAATTAGCCGAGTCATAAAAGGCAAGAGAGTTTTAAGCGTTGCGATCTTAAGCTGCTCAGCTACAGAAACAAAAATTTAAACAGCCGAAATTAAGAATTAGATTAAAGTTTTATTATTTTTAAATGTTACTTGTTAAGAGTAGATAAAATGACTTTTTTAATGGTAAAGTGTGAGTCTGTTAGATCAAATGTGCTGGAATGAAAATTGAAATCATGACATACTTATACGGCGGAATGGTTCGTTTAACTCAAAATTTGTTCTAGATAATTTAAAAAGTAAGGGTCTAAACTGCTTGGTAGATCGAGCGGGAATGTTAAAATTAATATCAGACAAGAGAGATGGGCTACCCAATCATGAGCTTTACAAGAAATATTATACCAAACATCTCCCTACGACTAGCGAGTGTCGGGAGATTTATAAGTTTTAAACGGTTAATGTAAGGGGGAAGATTTAAACTGGAATCCCAATGCAAATGATTTAAGGCAAAAAGTAAAAATTGTTTTTGAATGGACTCTAACTTATCCGAATGGACTTGGTAACTAGGGTTCCAAACCACAGAAGCATACTCTAATATAGGCCTCGCCAGAGATGTAAAAAGGAATTTTTGTTGTGAGCGAATCTCTAAATTCTTAAGACCAACGCTTAACAAAACTAAGAGCGCTTTTGCTTTAAAAACCGTTGAAGAAGCGTGAAGATGCGAGAAGATTAAAATTGAGTTTGGGGTCCATAGTTACTCCCAGATCAACAAAACTGCATACTTGCTCCAACTTAAAGTTTTGTATTGACGTAAATCTACGTGAAAAGCATCGTTTTGCTTTTTTTCAATGCATGTCATTTCTATCACACCAAGAAACTAGGTTGTTTAAGTCAGTTTGAACACATCTTTCCGTTTTAAAAAGTTTTACATCGTCAGCATATAATAAAACTCTTTAACAACAGATGATATGTTCAAGAACCAACTCCAAGATGGCTACCTTGAGGAACCCATTGATTATGTCAGAAAAAGTTCATTAAATATGACTTGTTGAATTCTATTACTGATACAACCCAATTTACAATCTATGAACGAGTCGGCATGTTGGTTACGCATTATTGGATAGTTTTTCCAACAAATTGAATTTTGCATTTGCTGAAAAGTTTAGTTTCGAAACATAGAATATAAATAATAATAATTTTTTTATATTTCAAAATTTCAATAATAATTTGTATTTCAAACCCATTCAAGAGATGTTTTCCAGCTAAAGAAGTAATATTACAAAAATCTAATTTTTTTCAATTGGAACTCTTCATAAGATATTTAAACACAAATTCGATTCATATAAAGAGTGTAAATCTTTCGATAACATTTCTATAGTAGCGTACAAATTGAGAAAGGTCATTCCTTCTGCGTACAAAATTGTTCATTACATAATGACTACTCCTGATTCATGTGAACATTTTTTAGATTAAATGTTTTCAACGATTTGCGTACGATCTAGATCTTTGATGCTAAGGAAATCGATCTGCGCGATGTTGTTGGAAGATGGTCAATGTTGAAACATTTTTTGCAATTCAATTTCTTAAGAAAATTTTGTTTTTTCCCGCGTAACACGTCGCTGAACAATATATGTATTTTATATTATTTGATGATTATACTAATATTACAATACTTATTTGAGAATAAAATAATGAATTATACTATTATGTTGTCAAACTCTCCGTAATACTGAATAATTGCTGCTTCTAACATATTTAACTGATATAAGACGTCTACTTCGGAATTTTATAACCAAAACTCAAATTTTTTTCGATATGAGTGGTTTCTATTATATCTTTTTTACTTCACCTGTGAACTTATGAAAAGCGATGTTACGTTATTTTGCATTTTGGTTAACGAAATATTATATCTGTTTTATGGGCATTTTACATCGGATTTTTGAACACTACCGTTTCCCTCAACTCTTCATAACTTCAAACCAACTCATGCGACCCTTTTGAAATTTTACGTTATCTCTGTACATAATCTGCAAGGTAACGCCGGATAGTTATTTTTAATATCTTAATAATATAAAATATAAATAGTAATATTTTTACAATAATAATATCCCATTTTTCTTCAAGGAAAGGCATTTTTGCCTTCATAGTGTTCCTAAACCAATATCTAATGAATGATCCTTGAAGTTGTCCAAAAATGTACAGAAACATGGGTATTTTTGTACAAATTAACCTTTTAATGACAACTTAAAAACTGAAATACTACTTGGCCTATATATTTGTACGTGGTTAAATTGACCAAACTCGTCACGCTCTGATATATGTACAAATTTTATATGGTCGGACGTTTTCTTCTGGGTGTTACAAACTTCATGGCAACCTGTTCACGGTATAATTAAATTATTATACTTATCAACCAAGAAGAAACTTTAAGCAAACATTAAAAACTGTCGTTGCACATTTGCACATTTTTACCGCGTTGCGTAAAGCTGAACAGCAAGATCTCCTTTTTTCGACCCCAGCGACTATGATATGCAGTGACCATAAAAATTTGTCAACTGAGAAATTCCACAAAATGAGGCCACAAAATAAAAAGAGGCAACAACAAAACGCACAAAAATAACATACCATATATGCAGAGCGCAGTGCAGACGTGGCAAGCAAACATTCAACGCCATTGCCATAAGTCACTGCCTTGGCTGGCACTAACTACACACAGAGTTGAAGCCGAAGCTCAGTGTGGCGAGGCGCGACAAACACCAGGTCGTGGCCGCAGGTGGACAAGGTGAACACGTGGTGGGTGACGGCTACAGCAGCAAAGGGTCCATAGGACAGACGCACATCTACACACACGCACAAAACGACTCAAATGCAAAACGTGGAAAGCAAAGTGTAAAAACACCGTTGTATGCGTAGAGGTGAGTGTGGGTTGCGCTTAAAACAACTGGCGCGCAAGAACAGATTATCATAAAACGCGTGTGCGACCGCACTACTACGTCTGAGTGTGTGTGTAATGCGGCATCAAACAGTGAAACAAGTCATGTGGCAACTTCGGTTTGGCTGCCACAGTAGTCAAGCCGTTAGCCATAATAGCGGCTGTAGCTGCCACTGCCATGCGTTACTGCTGCTCGGAGCCATATAAAAGTTGGTATACGAGTATACATACATACATATATGTAGTGCATGGATAATGTTACGGTGAGGCATAATTTCTTGCCTATTGCAGGTTCCATTGATGCTACAACTGCAACTACTGCCTGACTAACTGATAATAAAGACATTCACTTTAGATGGTGTCAAATAACAGCTCAACGCAGACAAATGACGGCATGCTGGCAAACCATTGGTCGGTGTGATAATTGCTGCATTGAGCAGGTGGCGATGGCGAATATAAAATAGTACGAAAAATTGCGGACAAGTTGGTTTCGTGCGAAGTTGGGAAAGTGGCTCAAAGCAAAATACAATGACAAGTGCGAGACGACTGTGTGGCTGGCAGACACCCAGTTGCCGTAAGCCGGTGCAGGCGATATGACGGCGAGACACTGTCGTAATACAAAAGTTTCGTTCATAAAATAATATACTAATTGTTATGGCGGCTATTGTTCCATGCACCAGCTGTGACCAAAGGCGTATACTATATTTCCGCTCACCCAGCGGTCATCGTATTGTATTTTGCTTAATAATTCCTTTGTATTCGTACAACAAATGGCTCTTACGTTTTCGGATTAAATAACTTAAGTGGAAGTGCACAAGCTGATTTTATGTTAATTACGTTAAAAATTACGTCTAGCCAATATTTATACATATTGGAATGCTTCACACGAAGCTGAACTAAGTTACAAATAAGAATAAAGGTTGATTTCGGCTGCACCAAAGCTATAATACCCTTTACTGGTGCTTCTTTTATAGCACAAAAAGTTATAAAAAACTATATATATATATATATATTGATTTTAATCGACCAGTTTGAATGGCAGCCGTAGACTATAGTAGTCCGATCGGAACAACTTCTACGAGGATTCTACCGTCGCCTTGGACAAACATCATTTCATTATAGAAAAATATACGCAAGAACAACGTTTACAAATTATTGAATTTTATTTTCAAAATAATGTTTTAAAATTGCAAATTTTTGTGCGCTTTTGGCATTTTATGGGCGCAGTAATCGTCCACCTGCACGTCGAGTTGTTGAAAATATCAAGCGTTGCAACAAGACGAAGCTACGTGCCACACAACAAGTGAAACAACCCAACTATTGGGATAAAAGTTTGGAGTTTGGTTTATTTGAAGAAATTTTGACATTGAATGGTGTCCAAAAAAACCAGACTCTCTTCAAGCTTTAGAAGTCAATTCTGGCCGTGCTATTTATGAGATACGACCTGGCTTAGTAGAAAAACTACTCGAAAATTAGGTTCCTCGAAAGACTTTCTGCAAAAGAAAGCGAGGAAGCCATTTGAATGATGTCTTATTCAGAACTTAGTTTTACCGATTTTACTTCACTTTAAATAAAAAAACATTTGAAATGTTAATTCAATTTAGTCATGTCCTTCTGCCCGTTCGTCTGCTTGTATATGCGCGAACTTATCCCTCAGTTTTTGACATATCGATCTCAAACTTTACACACGACTTTTTCTTCTTAAGAAGCTGCTTATTTGTCGGAACCGCCGTTGTCGTAACAGTATAGCTTATAGCTGTCATACAAACTGAACGATCAAAATCATATTATTTTTAAGGAAAGCTTTTTTTATTATATTTTATTAAATGAAAAAAAAAATAATACAATCATTATCTTACAGAGTGAGAAGCACTAGCTGGCAGGGCTTACGGCTTGGAAGGCTTTTTTATTTGACGAGATATCTTCACAAAAAATGGTGAGAAATATTTCCCAGAGCAACGGCAAAATCTTCGAAGGAATTGCTTAGATCGAACCACTATAGCATATGTGTAGCTATTAGGTTAGCCAGAAGTGTAGGATATAATAAATATATAATAAATAATTATAAACAATGACTGGTTAAGTTGCCACATATAAAGTTCATTATTTATAGTGATCTTTTCTTTCATGAATATATTATTTGTTGCTCCCTAACTTATCGACGACAAAGCCCAGTAGCCTGATAACGATAAAATGGCTTTTTATTCGAGTTACAGTGATTATAGTCTCATTATAGCCATTTTAAAGCCTTCTGACCTTATTTGATTAAATACAGGAGAGCATTTTTTGAGTTATGAAATTGTGCCCTAAAGTGAACGGGGACAGATTTATTGCCTAATTTTTAAACTAATATGCATGTAGATCTGTTCTGTCATCAATATGTGTAAAATAAACTTCCCTGATATTATTCTTTCGAGCGTCTTCTAGTAGTAACGAAAACAACCGTCAGCTTGCCTTAAAGCGAACGAGTCTGGTTGAATAGTTATTATACCCTGAACAGGGTATATTAAGTTTGTAACACCAAGAAGGAATCGTCGGAGACCCTATAAAGTATATATATATAAATGATCAGTATGTCGAGCTGAGTCGATTTAGCCATGTCCGTCTGTCCGTCTGTCTGTCTGTCTGTATATATACGAACTAGTCCCTCAGTTTTTAAGATATCGTTTTGAAATTTTGCAAACGTCATTTTCTCTTCAAGGAGCTGCTCATTTGTCGGAACGGCCGATATCGGACCACTATAACATATAGCTGCCATACAAACTGAACGATCGGAATCAAATGCTTGTATGGAAAACTTTCACATTTGACAAGATGTATTCACGAAATTTGGTATATATTATTTCCTAAAGCAACAATGTAATCTCCGAAGAAATTGATCAGATCGGATGACTATAGCATATAGCTTCCATACAAATTGAACACATAGTTACTAATTCAGAAATGCATTATTTCTTTGAATAGGTATTTAGCTTCGGTATGCAACTTTCGACAAGTTATTCACGTTTTATTATTTCTTGTTGTATATAAAGTCCACTATGGGGTAAAATCATGTAAACTTTTCAGAAACCTCTTGAAAATTTGAGTTAGCTTAGTAGGTGACTAAGTGTTTATGTTTTTCGATTAATGTAACTAGTTAATGTAATAGTCGTAGTAATGGTTCAATTCGGCTTATACTCGCAATTATGCTAAATTATGAATTCGAACTTGGCAAAAATTATATTATGCGAACTTTTCAACCCGCTCGTTGTAATTTACTGCTCATATACGGCGATTTACCAGAGGTTAGTGCATTGAGTATGTAAATTACTATATTAACTTTTTTAAAACCATTTCGAAAATTACAAATAATTTAACACATAATCCCGCGTGTTATCAAAATTAAATACGCATATCGAAATGCTTTGCAAAGCAATTGAAATAGGTCGTGAAATTGTCCCATTTTGGTGCAATTGTGTGCTTTGCCATATACAAAACAGTTACACCCACACATTTTCATACTGCCACTCTTTTTTGCCGTGAACTCATTGCTCGTATAAATATACTATGTAACAATAAACATTTAGCGAAAATAATTGGTCATAAGATTGTAAAAATTAGCCCTTTGCGATACAGATTAAATATTAAATGGCCTTTGGCGCTGACAATTGCCTAAATGCGCTTATAATCCTTTGTAATGGCTCTCATTGCTTCGCTAAAGCACTAATTTAATTTCCATTGAAATTTATTCGTGGATTAATTTTGCTCATTTTTTGTGAGTTTGTGCAAATTTAAATAGTTTAATCAAAACATGACACAAAAAGTTAACATAGTTTAACTGTAAGCCACAGAAAGATAAAAGTATAAATGTTGCGCACGAGGCTGGGTTTTGAACCTCCATACACTCGCTTGGATTTATAAAAATTAAGTTTATACTAGAGTCTGGTCTGCTTAGAGTATTGAAAAAAATTATTACAAAAAATACTTGTCTTAACTTCTTGTTGTGTATGCTTGTTTTATTTCAAGATCATGTGCTTATAGTTGCGGGATTAAATATATTTTAGTGATCAATTTAATCATTATTTATAATATTCGAATATTTTCTGCGAAAAAGGATTTTTGTGTTTATGCAAATTAATATTAACAGCTGAAACATTTGGATTTTAAGTTCAATTATATGCATTTACAAATTTATTAAGAATCACGGCACAGTCTTCTCTATTTATAAGTGCGCTTACATCTACCAATTTCTCTGCTGACGACTTATCCAAATCTAAGGTCAGCTTACATCACTTGATATCTACCGTTATAAATTTACTGAAATGCACGTCTGATGTTGCAGTGTTGATACAGGAAAAGTGCATTATGTTGTTGTACAAAGAGTAATATTTAAAATAAGCTTGCTTTTGAGTAAATAAAACATTTTCTTTGGAAGCACAAGCATGAAAAGTGTTTTAAATGTAGAGGCATCAGTAAAGCAAGCAGTTTGTTGCAAATTCTTAGCATATCTATTTATGCATTTACTTTCCAAATCGCACAACTCCTACAAATTTAATTGGAATTTGTAATTAAAAATATATTTCATGGATATTTGAATGTCGAGGGCACGTTTCACCACAAATATGCTTTATGAACTCCGTTAGTACAAAGATGAAATATATAAACCATTAATCAGTTGCAGTCAAAGCAACAGCATATAATGAGTACAAAGCGGAAAAAATGCACTAACAGATGAAAAGCATAAAGCACACTCAAAGAAGGCATAACTCTTGACAGCAACGACCGGCTTTGCTGTTGCGTATACGCCTGGTTGGGCATATCAAACAACTTTGTTTAGTAAACCGCGTATGTATGAAGGGGGTAATGTGGAAAATTTTAAACGAAATAGTAAGAAGAAGTAGTATGTATGTATATAGCTATGCTCTTCCAGAAGTTGTAAAATTTTTTTGTGTTAACCGAAAACCACTTTATATAATGTTCCACGACTTGATTATATTCTGAATTCATTCTAAATATAACACTTTATTTTAACAATTTACGAAAACTCGTAAGAAATTTTTGGTAGAGCATTCGATCTCTTATAAAATCTATGAAATGAGATATTTTATCAAGTAGTTGGAAGTAAGATTTGAATTTTTCTGAAAAGATCCAGTTCATTGGCTCATTCAGTCACTCATACTAGTGCAGTTTAAAACTGACAGAGGTTATGAGGTGAATATATAAATCAAGATTTGATCAATATTTCATTAAATTATATGCTACGCCATTTCAAATTACTTTTTTTCTCAATAAGTTATATTTTCCCTTCTAATAATTCCAAGCCAGATTGCTTTGATCTTATTTCACTTGATAGTGTAACTCTTACAGAGCAGTCTCAGTATTTATTCTCGTTAGCTACGTCAAAGAAATTTCAGGCTAAGATCACGCTGAACCCGGAAGTGCAAGTGCTCTCTTAGAATCGCCAATCTCCGGAGATTAGCTTATCGATGTTATTGCTATTATACTAGTCACTCAAGCAGACTGACAGTACTGAAAAAATAGCTTTTTTTTTGAAGTACATGATTAAATTTCAACTGTAGCTTCATAGAAAGATCTGCTATAAGCACGTTCTAAACATTTTTTCTAAAAAGAAAACACAAATGGAAAAACAACAACGAAAAATTGAAAATGAACTTTGTGAACTAGTAAAAGAAAGTGAGGAAGCTGGGAGCAGAGCTGACTTGCTGGTTTTATTATTATTCAGAATGCTTGTGTTTCGTGCAGCCAGCGGAAAAATCTAACAAATAGCTGCGCACTCCTTCTAGCAACTTGTGGGCATAACGTAGCGGGCGGGAGGCTATAATACAGCAGCACTGAGTGAGAGAGTTTGGTGTTAACGTATGCCACGCATTGCGGCATGTTAACAGCACAGTACGTTTGAGCGCACTTCCTGTCAGCAGTCTGCAATTCTGGCGGCACACCACCACCCAGCGCTAGAAATGAGCTGAAATGGCTGTGTATGGTGTACTGCAACAATATAATATGCATTTATGAGCGACTGCCACGGTCGTGTCTGATACTGAGTGCTGCTAGCTAGTTACGCCGCCAACAGTGCGTACACGAAGTTACTGCCATACATCGGTCAGTGTGAATATAAATTGTTAAAATTTTTTTGTTTCACTCTCCACAACTTCTTGCCACTTTTATATGCTGGGAGTTTCGTTGTTTGCTGCGCTGGAACAGGACGTAAATAATTGCGGCCGCCGCGCATGCAACCCAAGCCATAACGAGCTGTAGTGTATGTGTGCTGCGTCGAGTACTAAATGGCGCTTGATAGAATTACCCAGCGCGGCATACAAGTAAGTATTTCCAGTTGGTCGTGTTGGTAAAGTGATTTCTCTGCGATAACACACACATACACGCACTTGTGCGCACGTTGCATATCAGTTTCCATTTAGTAGCGTAAAAGTGCGGCATGCGTCCATTTTGTTATGCTTATTCCCATACTGATGGCTATGCTGTTGGCGCTGGTTTTGGTTTGGTGGCTGTGCGGTAGCTGGCAACGCAATTTGTTTTTATGAATTATTGCTGTGTTGCGCCACAAAATGAAGCCGCCGTGTACTGTTGCATGAAAAATTCTCGTGCGAAAATGCAAATGGACGCCGGAGTGATTTTAGTAAGCAAATAAGCGAGGCGGCTCCAACGCCCAGCGAAATATGCCTGGCAAATATGTAGCAGAGTAAATTGAAAGTTAAAAACTATGTTTAGCAACAAGGTAAGCACCATGAAAAGTAGTAAAAGGGCAAATTCCCCACAGACACTCCATGAATTTGGATTTGTAATGACGATAAACTTGGTTTCATCGGGTATGGTATTGTCGTAGTACTCGTAGCATGTTGAGACTGCTGGAACAGTTTCCTGCGATTTCTCATCAATTTCAGCGAGAAACAGCACATTTAAGACCTGCTCGTATACGGCGAAGGAAAAATATAGTAAATATCGACCACTGATATGAATCAAATATTTGTTGAACATTACTAGCCCCATTACTCTACAAAAAACTGAGAACTCGATACTCACAGTTTATTTAATTCGTATTTGTTTTCCTTCCTCAAATGATCGATCTTAGTATCAGTCCCTTAGCATCCTAAGTAAATCGGATGATAGAAACGGCCTCTGCATAAATCCTGCCAATACCGAACTGGTTTTATTCAAAGCACAAAATCCCAGAGACACATCTACCATCAATGGGAAAACTTGGCTTTGGTTTGTTTACAGGTTAAATACCGAGGGCTCATCCCAGACAGGAAGCTCTCGTGAAGGCCCAACATTGAGTCAAGCGCAAGTAAGGCATAAGTTGCCCTTTGAAAATTCCATTGAATACCGGTTTGCTGAGCCTAGGTCTGGCTGTCGTTAATAACATATATCACTGGAGTAGGGACGGTGAGCTCTTTCGTACACTGTCGGGAACTTTCCATCAGCTCCACTGAAGTGTCTTTCAAACGGCAGTAGAGCTACTGTTCCAGAGCGCTGCCTTCTTCAGTGCAGATAGCAATATTAGCTTTGAGCTCGCTGATATTGCTGGAAAATTTAATGCTGATGAGTTTGCTTGGATAGGCGTTCAATAACTGCGGAATGGGAACGGGAACTGTTGAGTCTCAGACCAGTTCGACAAGCGTTGGGCACCCAGCTGTGCAGTCCCAAGATCCTTCTGGGTAGCGTAAATTGGAAGAGATGTAGGGAGTTTTTCACCCCCAGCAAGATTTACCTTTCAATACTTAAGGAGCTCTAACTGTCTGGTCGGGATTCATGCGGTAAGATTAAATATACATATATCTCCAAATACGGCTGTATACTATACTAGGTAAGTCAGCTGTTTGGAAGAAGAAAGGATGAAATCATCTAAGCAGATTTGTTTGCCGTTAACTGATATCCCACTAGCGGCGGTGACTTTTTCAAGTTTAAAACAATATCTAGAGAGTACGGTGTATGAGGCCGTTTTTCATCATCTTTCCTATTGGACAGTTCTCGCCTTTTTCAGGCAAAAATTGCGGTATGAAGTTCATCGTTTAACCGTTTCTTTGTATATTGTATGTACCAGTGGATCTGGTGAGAAGTGGTTCCAAGGCTGCACTTGTACGGATGCGCCGTCGATGGCTTTCTCAGGCCTTATGTTTCATGCTCATTTTTACTCGGCGAGTACGAAATCATGGATTTTTGTTGTGTTATCTTTCATAGTCGTTGTTTTCGACGAACGTGGTTTAGCTCCTCAATAACCCCAATCGCTCTAAGTAAACATGAATTAAACCAATTTGTGATGATCGTAATCGAAAGAGCGCTCTTTAATTTCATAGCACGATTAATTTTCTCTCAGATGCTTCCGCTTAAATGAAAACAAAACTATTTATGCGATTTAATAATAGCCGTCTAAGAGTACATCTTATATATTGTATGATAGTAGCAGCGACGCCATCGGTCTGAGAAGGATAATACTTTTTGACCAATCTCGTAAACATTACAACCTCTCTAACTTTGTGTTCTTTAGCTCTTGAAATGTTCGAAAATAAATTTCTGACTACGTGTCATATACCCTACCCCAATTCAAAGAATGGAGAGAACGAATGAAGCGACTAAAATAGCATTTCACTTTAGCCACATTAACTTTAGGCACCAGAATGCGCAGTGATGCGGCACTAATTCGAATTAGCCAATAACTCTACACATCTACATTAATCTAGCATCCTAGCCACTAATTCAGTAATAGCGAGCAAGAAAACATAAATATGCGAACACCCTGCAGATACACACATTTCCACGTTGCCATGTTTTGCACAGACTAATTAGCTGAACAATAGCCAAAATGTTGTGTTTACCATATGAATGTAAATGTATGTGTAGCAAATTCTACAACAAAACCCTTCTATGCAACCGTAAACGATGAGAGATGTTATTGCATGGCTTAGAACACACGCATTTTCTCCGGTTAATAGGACAGATTATGCACGTTGCTTAGTTTATTTTTAATAGTTTCAATTTAGTTTGGTAATAGCATGAGAATAAAATTATCTAGTACTAACTAAATTTACACATACACAGAATGACTATGGGACTTGGATGTGCTGCAAGCAGATTTTGCATGCGACACGGCCAAAATGTCCTTGTCCAACTGTATAATAATCTCCTTTATATTGTAAACGAGATGGAACCCTCAGCATCTCAGCAATGTGTTGGAGCAAGGAAGCAGAAACACACACATCCTTATGTTTAAATAGGTTTGTTGCAAGTTGTGTTGCTATTATTGTAAGCACACACAGGAGAAGTTTTTATTATTTTGTAATAAATTGGAAACTGACCATTACTCGGACATAGAGATTTTGTTCTTGGCTACAAGCTTTTCCATGTCCAGCAACATGCTTGTACAGCTTACAATGTTGCAGGCGCTTTCTTACAACTTTTTACACCAACAAAGTTGTACATGTGTGTTGTACACATCCATTTATTTTGTGCTTTTTCACTGGTCAACAAATTCAAATTGCCGATTTCGATCAAAAATTACTGCAAATGTCAGTTTTGCAGATAAGCACAAATTTCATAGCAATCTTTACACACATGCACACACATACACACTTATTTGTGGTATAATATATGTACATATGTGTGAGTAATCCTATAGTCATTTGTTATCTCTGGCCTATGTTGTACCCGCTTTGCTGGCTGCTAGATCTGTGTATTAACAGGGAAATTTACTTTAGCAGACAAGAATTGCTGTGATTGCTACACATTCTTCTCGTGTGTTAGCGCCAGATAAATGCTTTTCAAAGCATTTGCGCCTTTTCGTGTCCGTATGTGTGCACTTGTGTAATGGATTTAAGCAAATAGCTTATTGAAAAATGATTTTTGCACCAAAAAATTACTTTGCTTATTCTGCTTGCCAGTGTTTGCTATTGTGTACTTACAAAAACTAATTTGTGGCAAAGATATTTCTTAGATTCAACTTCACAATATTGATAATACTGTGGACAGCCATTATTTGCGTCTGTCTCTGTACATCGAGAATGTCTGTGCATTTTAGTTTATTTCATCCACTATTTATTTTTTTTACCTTTTTTTATGTTAAATTATATAATCCGATATTCCAACTGTTTCTTTTTAAATTATTATTTGCGGAATTTTAAATTTTTTCAACAGGAAATAAACGAAATGTTTTTGAAATGAGTGTTCACAGTTGTATTTATTTAATTGACGGGCATATCCACTATATAATCTCCAATAAATTGTGTTCAAGTAAAACTCTGCAACAAAGTTGGAATTTATGGGTTAATATAACAACTTATTAACTTAAATCATATATAACTTTTGGTAAGTGCGAGATGGAAACATCTCGTCACATCCTTCTCCACTGCTGGGCTTTTGCCGATATCTCGGTAGACACACCATTGCTGGATCTAGCGAAGTGTCTGGGATTGATAAATAAATTTTTTGTGTACACAAAATTTTTCGCCGATTTATGAGGATCTGGTGATCCACTTTATAGCAGTTTATATGTAACACAAGGTTCGAATGTATGCAAAGTAAGATCTATCGAATGCAGATCAACAATACGAGCTAACCATTTGAATGATGATGATGCAACTAGACCTTTAGGAGACCCATTGTGAAACCAGCGGAACTTAGTACCCTTACTCTACTATGTTCTATCTGAACAACCCTGTACTTCTGATGAAATTCGTCAGTACAAAAAATTTTATCGCTAAGAAGTCTTCGATCGGTCGTTGCGATTCATTTCCTATACAAAGCTTTGCAATTCTCTTAGTAGTTTTTTATAGTTTATTTTTCTTCTAACTATTGACAGCAGTATTTCTAGCTTACTGGCATATCTGTTAATTTGACATTCACCTGTTAGTAGCCCGCTTCAGTTTTCATGAAATTGAAATTTTAATACTGAGCCGCACATCCATATTTCATACATGCCACGTTTGCCTGTTTATTGAACAGGTTATGGATTGACTATAAGAGTCAGGCTAAGACTACGAGACACATCTGTATTTATAGCACATTTGTCGATTAAATATCTACAAGTAGCGAGAGGCATATAAATTCTCACTTTTTTTTGTTCTGGCTAATTCAACTGCTTCACAGTTGTCAGAGGTATCACAATGTCCTCGAACCCATTGCAGACTTATTGTAAAGTTATATTCACTAAGAGGTCTCTTTGTTGGATCCACTAAGAGCCGCTTGCCGATCCGTATATAAATATTAATATGTTTCTTGTTATAACACATTCTTTGTCAGAAAAATAATAATTTCTTTAGTTGCTGGAAGACACTGCAGTATTCTGGTATACGGAAGGCGATTCTGGTATCAAATTTGGCTGAAAAAGTATCACCTCTCAGTTATCTACTTTGAACACATCCGTGTATCCCTGTGTCCTTGTCCACCTTCCCTCTTACACACTCATCTTTGGAAGGGAAGGCAATATTGGTGACCAAGTATAAGTTCAGCTCTCTATGATTTCGAAAACCCGTGAGATTGGGTAAACACGGGAAATTGTTAAGTGCCTTAGAACGGCTCATTCCCTCAGTAAACGCGTTGACTTCGTTTTCAGTTGCTTACAGAACAAGTCTGTTGGCAGTAAATGTAAAGTGATATGCATTTAAGTTTCGTCTGCACGATACGACCCATCGCCTAGTGTCATTTAGTATTATTAGCATTTGGTTAATGAGGGCATTTGGAAATTTACATCTAAGCAAAACCGCCACATCATCAGCGTAAGCAACAATATATACCCCCCTTCTTTTCTAGAAATAACTAACACTGTTAACATCTAGAGAAGTGATGATAATCCTCCTGCTTGAGATATAACTCCTTAGACAGATTTACACACCGTTAAAGCTCACAGCGTTGAAATCGTTGATCGGCCCAGGGGCATGTGCTCAATCAATTTCTCGGGATGTTCAGAGGTTTGACATGTTTTACAATCGTTTATTGTAATAGTTTACAGAAATGCTCTGTCGAGTGACCTATAGTAGGTATACGATGAAAATCTTTAAATCAAATATGTTTATGTACTTGTGTTTTAAAATTGATATCCGAAAAAATTGTTCTTGTTGTATAAATAAATTCAGGAATGTTATCTGTGTTGTTATACCCAATACCAAATTGTGTTACAGTGACAAAGATATCTAGACCGGTAATAATACACCTATTGCTTTACATAATAGGGATGTAAAACATGTTATAGCTTGTAAGATATTAGACATATTAACAGAACCCAAAAAAAAGAATGCTGTACATCCCTCGGTTGGTAAGTACTTGAAAGTTCGCCGCTTAAACATTGTGAACTGCGACTAGCCATTCTGTGGTATATTACTTTAGTGTGCTCTGGATTGATATTTGTGTGTTGGTAATCAAAACTGCTCTACTATCTATTTTACAACTTTATTTCCAATTATACCCCACAAATTTGAGTAAGGTCTAACAAAAATTAAAATTTGAATATCCCTTACACATATTAACTTTATCTACACAAATAATAACTGAAAAAAACTGTAATGATGGAGAGAGATGTTGTTAACTTACTTTTAAAGCAAAATTAAAACAATAACGCCTCATATTGCCTTTCAGAATTGGGAAATTCGAAAAAATAGGACAATGTAGCCATACACATATATCTTTAGAGCACGCAAACATATCAGTACTTATCTACAACGTAAAAAACAATGCTCCCTTAACACTGCCATTGGTGTCAGTAACATTTGTTTTTTCAAAATATATTTCTATGCGAATATATGTATGTATATGCTTTAGGGATTGGTTTAAAATGAACCAAACAAGTGAAAACAATAAGACATGGTTTTCCCATTAAGTTGGCAAAAAAAAGGATTATTGAATAGAAAAAATATGTGCCACCTTTGGGAAATGATTAGGCCCTATATATTTTGTGATTATGTAACATCGAACTTTATGTACATATGTATATACTTATGCTTATGAAATATTTCATAGTAGTCTAACGGCATTTTCCACCACTCAAAGTTTAACAAAACTCCTTTCTATGCCAGGGTTCATACCTGCAAACTCTCTTCATGGTTATGCAACTGACGCTGGCAGTGGCAGTGACAGTTAGACCAGCAGATTTCAATTAGTTTGTTAGCTACAACAACAACGTGGAAGTGGAAGAAATTTGTCGCCGACAGTTGGTTAAAGTTTTTACGCTTTCCTGCTGTCCACCTTACCTTTTCACTAAACGAAATATAGCCAATGCATACATTTTGTCATTTTATAGTCCGCCTTTTTCCGCTTCTTATTTCGACGCCATCATTTTTTATCACGCACACACACACACACACACTAACACTTGTGATTTTTCCTTTTCGTCCTACGCTTCTGTATGCTTGTGCGCTGTTTTCCTCAACTATGTGGTGAGTTCTATGTTTTTCAAACTGTAAGTACATACATACATACAATGTATCTGTGTACCAAATTTAAAACTCGCCAAATGCTCTGAGGCAAAAAGGGATAACAACAATAGCAAAACCATGAAAATTTTAAAAATGCACACCGAAATCAACCAAAGCAGAAGAAAAATGCGAAGTCTGCAAAAAACTTTTGTTGAAATCACACTTCTTCGGCGCTGCGAAAAGTAGAAAAATAGCAAAATGTTAGAATAAATGTAAATAATTGTAACAAAACCAAAAATGTTGAAGCTTGCAAAAAAAGAAATTCGCACTAAATTCTGCAATACTCGCAAAACCAGCAGCAGCAGCTGGAAATATACATAAGTACCCGAGCACTTAAATTGGGAATAGGGTGTAGCACCAGTAGCATATAAATATGCAGGGACATATATACATATGTATACTCGTATGTGTTATATGGTAGCTAGTCAGGGCGTCAATTTGAGATGGCGAACGGAGTCTCTGGGGTGGCTGATAATCAGAGTTGGCGGTGACTGCTCTGCGGATGCTTACAATCGCACCGCTGCCACAAGGCTCGCATGCATACGGGCATTCCCGGTTACTGCAGTATTTTTGGTGCATTTAGGAAAAATTATTATCCAGCGAAACGTATGCGAATGAATAATAGAAATGTCATCTAGGAACTAACAACTAGGCAGAGCACTCTAACGGTGCTCCATTTCCAGCAAATGGCATTCGTTAGAATAGGTAGGCTGATATTAAAAAATAATATGAGTAAAATTAAAAAATGAAACTACATATACTGTTACCGTGCGGCTTCTGCCACTTTGTTATGCATTATAAATTTTAATTTATTTATACATATATTATCTTATAATATATTTGCGAGTTTTGAATTGTATGTTCAAAAAACTAAAACATAACTTAGATTAAAACAAGAAAAAACGTTAACTTTTTTTTGAAGCTTTAGTACTTTTCATAGATACAAAATATCCCTTAAAGGAACTTGATTTCGATAGATAAGTTTGTATGGCACTTATATGCTATAGCAATGCGATTTTAATACTTTATTCGATAATTGGACTGTTGTATTGGCCAATACTCCATGCCAAATTTCACGAAGATATCTTTGACAAATAAAACAGTTTTATATTATATATTATATAGCACTTGATTCCGATCGTTCAGTTTATATGGAAGCCATATGCTATAGTAGTCTGATAAAGAAACATTGATGTGTGCAAGATTATGTAATGATATGTCAGAAAGAGAGTTTTCGTATATACTGACAGAGGGACAAACGTGCAGGCAGACTGACGGACATACCTGAATCGACTCAACTCGTCGTGTTATTCATTTATATATTTATACTCGTATATTTTTAAGGGTCTCCGAATTTTCCTTCGAGGTCTTACAAACTTCTTGACACACTTAATATACACTTTTTATTGAAAGGTCCGCGGCCATACCATATTAAAACATATTTTTTGGCAAAATTCGTCCTTTTGTTCAACATAATTCCATTCAAAGGTGATACACTGATTATAGCGATCTTCTAACTTTTTGATACTATTTTTGTAGTATGATTTGTCCTTTGCTTCAAAATAGGTTCGGTGTTCCCCTATTTATTCGACGAAAATTTCTTCTCAGCGAGCATTCTTTTTAGGTTAAGAACAGGAAATAGTTGCTGGCGGTCAGATCTGGAGAATACGATGGATTCGGAAGCAATGCGAGTCTCAATTTATGGATTTTTACCAACGTTTTCACTGACTTGTGACACTACGGTGCATTGTCTTGGGGTGAAACGATAGAACCATGTTTCATCCATTGTCACATATCGACGACAAAACACGTGTTGGTTACGCTTGAACATGTCTAAACATTGCTCTAAATCATCAACTCGTCGTTGTTTTTGGTTAAATGTAAACTCGCGTGGCACCCACTTTGCACAGAGCTTTGTCATATTCGATGTACATGTTCAGTTTACATTTCTAGAGTACCTGCTGCCTCGACTTCATTTTATGGTGATCCAAGATTATTTTGTGGCCTTTTTTGATGTTTTCTTCGGTATCAACATTTTTCGGTATCAACAAGTTTTGGCTTCAACTATATTTTTTCCCTTTAACTCGGCTAAGAAAAATATTTTTTCCCTTCGAAAGGCAATATTTATCAACAAATTGCTTTTTGTACTTTTCTTCACAATAACAAAAGTTGCTTTCATCAACATGATATAATTCACAAACTAATTATCCGACAGCTGTTGAAGGTTTGATTCGTATGTATTGAGGAGTCGAAAAAGTCTTTTCGTATTTTGTCAATAGACGTCGCAGCTGTTGTGTATTACCAGTGTTACCAAACTTTTTGTAACATACCATATAATGTTGGAAAGATGAGACTTTAAGCCTCATTTAACCAAAAAAAAAAACTAAATTTGGGGAAGTTTATGCTAGTAGCGCTAATTTGTGACAGGCTGGGGACTCTTTCATTGACCTGTTATAATACTCTTTTTGTTGATATTTGAAAAGATGAAACTAGTTTGGTTCTGCGGCATCAATTTAATTATCTCATCTAATTGCTCATCAAAACACAGTAAAACTTGTTTTTGATTTCAATGATATCAAACAAAATAACCAATTGCACAGAAAATTTCATATTTTCTACCAAAAGTTTTATTTCCAAGTCAAATTTTTAATTTTTTTTAAATTGAATTGTAAAATAAACATTGTGGGAAGCTTTCTTAAATTCCTATACAACTAGTAATATTTTCTGGATTTTACTTTTTTCGAAAGGCAATTCTGAACTAAGTTTATTTACAAAATTTACAAATTTAAATTTTATGAAATAAAACTTAAATGGTGCCTTGAGGAATCATCAGGTGCCTGGGGAAACCGCCAGGCGTTTAAGACTTAATCATATGATTTATTTTTTGAGTAAGATGATAACCCTATTAAGACGCATACATTTTTTAATTCTCTATATGAACAAATAATCTTTAAAGGACATACAGATGACTCTATTTTGATATATTTCTAGATTAATTGTTTGAAATAATCTTATTACATCATATTTTAATGGCCTCCAGATAGAGTCAAATTCTAACTCAGGGATCACAAATATCGTTATGTCGTTCAAAAAATTAATGGCGTACCTAACCTAATATATGTATAGATTGAAATAAAAAGGAAATAAAAGCGTGTCGTTTTCAAATTTTATTTGTCTTGCTAGGCAATTTCATCAGGGTACGCGCCCTTCAAATAAAAGTAAACATAATTAACTCT